>NW_016691272.1:4802-6450 GCF_001604755.1 Lepidothrix coronata | reverse complement strand
AGGCCTCACCAGGCCTCACCAGGCCTTACCAGACCTTACCAGGCCTCACCAGGCCTCACCAGGCCTTACCAGACCTTACCAGGCCTCACTAGGCCTCACCAGGCCTCACCAGGCCTTACCAGACCTTACCAGGCCTCACTAGGCCTCACCAGGCCTCACTACGCCTCACTAGGCCTCACTAGGCCTCACCAGGCCTCACTATGCCTCACCACGCCTCACCAGGCCTCACCAGGCCTCACCAGGCCTCACTACGCCTCACCAGGCCTCACCAGGCCTCACCAGGCCTCACTATGCCTCATTTGGCCTCACCAGGCCTCACTATGCCTCACTAGGCCTCACCAGGCCTCACCAGGCCTTACCAGACCTTACCAGGCCTCACTAGGCCTCACCAGGCCTCACTAGGCCTCACCAGGCCTCACCAGGCCTCACTCTCCAACCTGACAGACTCAACAGCGGGGAACCCACACCTCCAAAGCCGCCGGAAGGGAAGAGGGACAAAAACCTCTCCTCCTTTCTTCTTATACCCTGGCTTACGTAAAAATCATCGGGAATCCCGGGTAAATCTGGGCACTTCCTTGGTTACAAACCGGTCACCAAGGAAGGCCCAGACTAAACTACCACACCCCCCAACCCCAGGGAAGCAGGAGCAGCTCCGGGGGGGGATCCCAAAGGACCCCCGCGGACGACCCCGGCAGAGACCCGTCGGCAACGAAGGACCCTCGGGATGGTGGGGGGGTCCCGGGGTCGTAGGGAGGGGGGTGGGGTGGGAAGGGGGAGATCTGGGGGGTTGGGGGGCGTCTTGGTTTAACGAGATTTGGAAATTTAGAAACGAAGGAAACTTGGGGCGGAAGCGCGGAAAAGGAAAAAAAAATAGAAATAAATAAATAAATAAAAGCAACACCCCCTCCCCCCAAACGGCTTTTTCTCGGGGAAATTCGGATAAAACGACGAACGGAGCCGCCAAAAAACTTCCTGGAGAAACAAAATGAAGTCCCAATTCCCCAAGAGTGGGGGTGGGAGGGTGGGGGGTGTTGGGGTGGAAGAAAACCCACAGCAACCCAGGGTGGAGGGGGGAGAACGACACGACTGTCCAGCAGTTCAAAAACTGTTTAATTGGTTTCACTGGTGGGATTCCCTATGGGACTGGTGGGACTGGTTGAACTGGTTTATCCAATAAAGTTCCACCCCGGGAAGGGCTGAGGGTCCCACCTCGGCTCACCCCCCATTCACAGACTTGACCCCAGTCCCAGACCCGACCCCCCCTCTGCCCCGACACAGCCCTTCCCTCCCGAACCCCCCCATCCCAAACCACCCCCTGATCCCAAATCCCACCCCCCCATCCCAAACCACCCCCCAATCCCAAATTCCTGGGTTTTGACTCTGCGGATCAAGGGTAAAAATTCCCCTTTTATTGAACAAAACAAAAAGGGAAGGAGGGGGTGGGACTGAGGGGGGGTCCCAAAAACGGGGGGTCCATGAGGTTCTAGATGTGTCTATGGGGTTCTAGAGGGGTCTATGGGGTCCCAGGGGTGTCTATGGGGTCCTAGATGTGTCTTTGGGGTTCCAGAGGTGTCTATGGGGTCCCAGGGGTGTCTATGGGGTTCCAGAGGTGTCTATGGGGTCCTAGATGTGTCTTTGGGGTTCCAGA
>NW_016691272.1:0-2315 GCF_001604755.1 Lepidothrix coronata | reverse complement strand
TGGGACTGGTATAACTGGTGGGACTCGTGTGATTCCCAATGAAACTGGTGGGACTGGTAAAACTGGTGGGACTGGTGTGATTCCCTATGGAACTGGTGGGACTGGTGTGATTCCCCAGTGGAACTGGTGGGACTGGTTGAACTGGTTTATCCAATAAAGTTCCACCCACCTCGGCTCACACCCCATTCCCACCCCCACCCCAATCCCAGACCCACTGCCCACTCCTAAACCCCCCCATCCCAAACCACCCCCCAATCCCAAATCCCACCCCCTCATCCTGGAACCCCCCGATCCCAAATTCCCAGTTTTCCACTCTGAGGTTCAAGGGCAAAAATTCCCCTTTTATTGAGCGAAGCAAAAAGGGAAGGGGGGTGGGACTGAGGGGGGATCCCAAAACCAGGGGGTCCATGAGGTCCCAGAGGTGTCTGTGGGGTCCCAGAGGTGTCTGTGGGGTTCCAGAGGTGTCTGTGGGGTTCTAGAGGTGTCTATGGGCTTCTAGGAGTGTCTATGGGGTTCCAGATGTGCCTATGGGGTTCTAGAGGTGTCTATGGGGTTCTAGAGGTGTCTATGGGGTTCTAGAGGTGTCTATGGGGTTCCAGAGGTGTCTATGGGGTTCTAGGGGTGTCTATGGGCTCCTAGAGGTGCCTATGGGGTTCTAGGGGTGTCTATGGGGTTCTAGAGGTGTCTATGGGGTCCCAGAGGTGTCTATGGGGTTCCAGATGTGCCTATGGGGTCCCAGAGGTGTCTATGGGGTTCCAGGGGTGTCTATGGGGTTCTAGAGGTGTCTATGGGATTCCAGAGTTGTCTGTGGGGTTCCAGAGGTGTCTATGGGGTCCCAGAGGTGTCTATGGGGTTCCAGGGGTGTCTATGGGGTTCCAGATGCATCGTGGCGTTCCAGATGTGCCCATGGGATTCTAGAGGCCTTTCTGGGGTTCTGGGTCGTGCCTATTCCAGGGGTGGGAGCAGCCGGGAGATTCCGGAGGTTCCTCTGTTGCCCCTTAGGTCCGACGGGCGAGCACATAGACCGTCTGAGGGTATTCAGCGACCACCTCGTAGACTTCGACGGGCGTGGGAGGCAACTGGGGCTCGGAGAGGCGGATGCGGCCGCGGGGGGGCAAGTAAGTCCTGTGGGGGAGAAACGGGGGGTGGGATCAGTGGGAGGTGGTCTCACCACCACTGGGAGGGGCTGGGAGCACTGGGAGGTGCTGGGATCACTGGGAGATGGTGCTGGGGTCACTGGGAGGTGCTGGGATCACTGGGAGATGGTGCTGGGGTCACTGGGATATACTGGGGTCACTGGGAGATGGTGCTNTCGTGCCCATGAGCTCTGGAGGTATCTGGAGGTTTCTCCGGGTGCCTCTCAGGTCCCAGGGGTACCCACGACGTCCTTCCGGAGCTCCCCGAGGAGCTCCCGGCCCCGTGGGTTTGTCTCAGCCCACGGAGGGTCTCGCTCCCGGTTTTGTCCATGAACTACAGGTATCCCCTCACCACCAGGTTGATCACGACGTTCCGGGCGTTGGACATGGTGGCCAGCACCTCCACGCTGTCCATGGCCACCTCGGCGGTCTCCAGGTGGGTGTCTGGGGAAATGCAGTCGAATGAGGTGGTTTCCGTGGGGCTGATGTCCTTCCACAACATCTGCTCGTAGATGTCCTCCAACTCGCCCCGGAGTCTCTCACGGTGGGACAGCGGGTCCTGGGGGCTCTCATGGCGGAACAGTTGGTCCTGGGGGCTCTCATGGCGGGTCAGCTCCAGGGTCAGCTCCTGGGGGGACGTGTTGCAGAAGCAGATGGCCAAGGACAAGTAGTTGATCTTGTAGAGCAGGACCCCGGAGCAGCCCGGGAACGAGGAGCTGGAGAACTCACAGGTGGTGGAACAGCCGGGGGGCACCTCGGGGTCGGGGGGGACGGAGCAGTGGCCGTGGGGCAAGTAAATCCTGGGGGGGAGGAACGGGGGGTGGGATGAGTGGGAAATGCTGGGGTCACTGGGAGGTGCTGGGGTCACTGGGAGGTGCTGGGGTCACTGGGAGATGGTGCTGGGGTCACTGGGAGGTGCTGGGATCACTGGGAGGTGCTGGGGTCACTGGGAGATGGTGCTGGGATCACTGGGAGGTGGTGCTGGGATCACTGGGAGATGGTGGTGGGGTCACTGGGAGGGGCTGGGATCACTGGGAGGTGCTGGGGTCACTGGGAGGTGCTGGGGTCACTGGGAGGGGCTGGGATCACTGGGAGATGGTGCTGGGGTCACTGGGATATACTGGGGTCACTGGGAGATGGTGCTGGGGTCACTGGGAGATGGTGCTGGGGTCACTGGGA
>NW_016691271.1:5264-6460 GCF_001604755.1 Lepidothrix coronata | reverse complement strand
CCCCAACATGGCGGCGCCGGAAGTGACCACAGAGACGGAACATGCGCGCCGCGCCGCTCCGCCCGCCCCAACTCTATGGTCAGTCCTCCAGCCGGAAGTTTTTGGCTTTTCCCGTTTTTTTTTCCCCCGTTTTCCCTGATTTTTTTCCTCCCTCCAAACACCCGAATCCCCTCGTGGCATCGCCAGGGCCTGGATTTCACCCCCGCGGCTCGTCCAAATGTTTCCGTTTTAATCCACCAACCGCATGATTCGCTACGACCCTGAATAACAAAACATTAAAAAAAAAACAACCACCCCCGAAATTCCCCAAATTCTCCCGGAATTCCGCGATCCGCACGTGTGGATCCCACCCCAACCTCTTAGGGCGACCCAGACCCCGCATCCTGGATTTTGGGAAGGGAGTTAGGCCGTGGTTTTGGTCCCAAATATTGCGGGGAGGGGGAAGGTTGGGAATTGTGGATCCCGTTCCCGAGGACACGATCCCATGGGAAAACCGGGATGATCCCTTGGGAAAATCGGGATATGGGATGGGAGAAGAGGGCAGGAGGAGGGTTTTGGGGTGGGAATCAGGGAGGATTTTGGGGTCCCAAGCCGGGAATTGCGGATCCCATTCCCAAGGAGATGATCCCAGGGGAACAGTGGGATGATCCCAGATGATCCCCATGGGAACAGTGGGATCCAGGGGGTCGGGAATGGGGGATTTTGGGGTGGGATTCAGGGAGGATTTTGGGAACCGCGGCTCCCATTCCCAAGGGGATCATCCCATGGGAACACCGGGATGATCCCACGGGAATACTGGGATGATCCCAAGGGAACACCGGGATCCAGGAGGTCGGGAATGGGGTGATTTTGGGGTGGGAATCAGGGAGGATTTTGGGAATCGCAGCTCCCACTCCCAAGAGGATGATCCCATGGGAACACCGGGATGATCCCACGGGAATACTGGGATGATCCCAAGGGAACACCAGGATCCAGGGGGTTGGGAATGGGGTGGTTTTGGGGTGGGATTCAGGGAGGATTTGGGGAACTGCGGATCCCATTCCCAAGGGGATCATCCCATGGGAACACCGGGATGATCCCATGGGAATACTTGGATGATGCCATGGGAACACCGGGATGATCCCACGGGAACACCGAGATCCAGGGGGTTGGGAATAGGGGGCTTTAGGGTGGGAATCAGGGAGGATTTTGGGAAT
>NW_016691271.1:0-1847 GCF_001604755.1 Lepidothrix coronata | reverse complement strand
ACTGGGAGCACTGGGAACAGGGAACAGGCGGCACTGGCCACCGCGGCCAGGGCGGTGACCAGCTGCAGACACATGGCCTGGGAGGGGACAGCGGGGTCACTGGGAGCACTGGGAGGGACTGGGAGGCACTGGGAGGGGAGTGGGGGACACTGGGAGCACTGGGAGGGACTGGGAGGGAGTGGGAGAGGAACGGGGAACACTGGGAGGGACTGGGAAGGAGTTGGAGGGAAGCGGAAGTGACTGGGAAGGGAAGGGACTGGGAGGCACTGGAGAGACTGGGAGGGACTGGAGGGACTGGGAAAGGGATAATGGGGTACTGGGATGGACTGGGAGGGATTGGGAGGGACTGGGAGGGACTGGGAGGCACTGGGAGGAGGGAACAGGCAGTGCTGGCAACCGTAGCCAGGGCGGTGACCAGCTGCAGACACATGGCCTGGGAGGGGATAATGGGGTCACTGGGAGCACTGGGAGGCACTGGGAGGGACTGGGAGAGGGATAATGGGGTACTGGGAGGGACTGGGAGGGATTGGGAGGGACTGGGAGGCACTGGGAGCAGGGAACAGGCGGCGCCGGCCACCGCGGCCAGGGCGGTGACCAGCTGCAGACACATCAACTGGGAGGGGACAGCGGGGTCACTGGGAGCACTGGGAGGGACTGGGAGGGACTGGGAGGGGAGTGGGGGACACTGGGAGCACTGGGAGTGACTGGGACAGAGTGGGAGAGGAACAGGGAACACTGGGAGGGACTGGGAAGGAGTTGGAAGGAAGCGGAAGGGACTGGGAAGGGAAGGGACTGGGAGGCACTGGAGGGACTGGGAGGCACTGGAGGGACTGGGAGGGACTGGAAGAGGGATAATGGGGTACTGGGAGGGACTGGGAGGCACTGGGAGGGACTGGGAGATACTGGGAGGCACTGGGAGGAGGGAATAGGCAGTGCTGGCAACTGTGGCCAGGGCGGTGACCAACCGCAGGCAAATGGCCTGGGAGGGGATAATGGGGTCACTGGGAGCACTGGGAGGGACTGGGAGAGGGATACGGGATGATTGGGAGCACTGGGAAGGACTGGGAGCACTGGGAGCAGGGAACAGGCGGCGCCGGCCACTGCGGCCAGGGCGGTGACCAACTGCAGACACGTGGCCTGGGAGGGGATAATGGGGTCACTGGGAGCACTGGGAGGGACTGGGAGGCACTGGGAGAGGGATAATGGGGTACTGAGAGCACTGGGAGGGACTGGGAGGGGAGTGGGGGACACTGGGAGGGACTGGGAGGGGAGTGGGGGACACTGGGAGGGACTGGGAAGGAGTTGGAGGGAAGCAGAAGGGACTTGGAAGGGAAGGGACTGGGAGGCACTGGAGAGACTGGGAGGGACTGGGAGGCACTGGAGGGACTGGGAGACACTGGGAGAGGGATAATGGGGTACTGAGAGCACTGGGAGGGACTGGGAGGGACTGGGAGGCACTGGGAGCACTGGGAGCAGGGAACAGGCGGCGCCGGCCACCGCGGCCAGGGCGGTGACCAGCTGGAGACACATGGCCTGGGGGGGGACAGCGGGGTCACTGGGAGCACTGGGAGGGACTGGGAGAGGGATAATGGAGTACTGGGAGGGACTGGGAGGGACTGGGAGGGGAATGGGGAACACTGGGAGGGACTGGGAAGGAGTTGGAGGGAAGCGGAAGGAACTGGGAAGGGAAGGGACTGGGAGGCACTGGAGAGACTGGGAGGGACTGGGAGAGGGATAATGGGGTACTGGGAGGGACTAGGAGGGATTGGGAGGGACTGGGAGATACTGGGAGCACTGGGAGGGACTGGGAGCAGGGAACAGGCGGCGCCGGCCACCGCGGCCAGGGC
>NW_016691270.1:4834-6473 GCF_001604755.1 Lepidothrix coronata | reverse complement strand
ACCCCAGGGTCCCTCCATCCCACCTGGAATCCCCAGGGTTCCTCCATCTCATCCAGGACCCCCAGGGTCCCTCCATCCCACCTGGGACCCTCAGGGTCCCTCCATCCCACCCGGGACCCCCAACTCCAGGGTCCCTCCATCCCACCTGGGACCCTCAGGGTCCCTCTATCCCACCCAGGACCCCCAACCCCAGGGTCCCTCCATCCCACCCAGGACCCCCAACCCCAGGGTCCCTCCATCCCACCTGGAATCCCCAGGGTTCCTCCATCTCATCCAGGACCCCCAGGGTCCCTCCATCCCACCCAGGACCCTCAGGGTCCCTCCATCCCACCTGGGACCCTCAGGGTCCCTCCATCCCACCCGAGACCCCCAACTCCAGGGTCCCTCCATCCCACCTGGGACCCTCAGGGTCCCTCTATCCCACCCAGGACCCTCAGGGTCTCTCCATCCCCTCCAGGCCCCCCAGGGTCCCTCCATCCCACCCAGGACCCTCAGGGTCCCTCCATCCCACTCAGAACCCCCAACCCCAGGGTCCCTCCATCCCATCCAGGACCCCCAACCCCAGGGTCCCTCTGTCCCACCAGAGACCCCCAACCCCAGGGCCCCTCCACCCCCCCCAGCCCCCCATCTCGGGGTGGCTCCGCCGGATCCCGGGGATTAAACGGCGGCGCCCAAATCCCCTGTGATCCCCCAATCCCACACATCCTATATTTACCGCCCCGATTACGGGATCAGCGGGGCCACATCCCCCCCCCGCCAGCTGGGGCCCGGGGGGACGGCAAAAACAGCCCCATTCCTGGGGCCAGACCCCAAAACCAGGCGCTTTTTCCCCAAAACAGGGCAGGTTTGCCCCAAAAGAGAGCCGGGCTGCCCCAGGAGCAGAGTCCCCGAGACATGAGCCAGACTTCTCCCCCAAAAAAAAGGCTGGATCCTGCCCAAAACCCAGCCAGATTCCCTCAAAGATTCCTTCAAAAACCCAGCCAAATTCCCTCAAAGATTCCCTCAAAAACCCACCGGGATCCTACCCAAAACCAGCCAGATCCTGCCCAAAATCCAGCCAGATTCCTTTAAAGATTCCCTCAAAAACCCAGCCAGATTCCCTCAAGAACCCAGCTGGATCCTGCCCAAAACCCAGCCAGATTCCCTCAAAGATTCCCTCAAAAACCCAGCTGGATCCTGCCCAAAAATCCAGCCAGATTCCCTCAAAGATTCCCTCAAAAACCCAGCTGGATCTTGCCCAAAATTCCAGCCAGATTCCCTCAAAGATTCCCTCAAAAATCCATCCAGATTCCCTCAAGAACCCAGCTGGATCCTGCCCAAAATCCAGCCAGATTCCCTCAAAGATTCCCTCAAAAACTCAGCTGGATCCTGCCCAAAATCCAGCCAGATTCTCTCAAAGATTCCCTCAAAAACTCAGCTGGATCCTGCCCAAAATCCAGCCAGATTCCCTCAAAAACCCAGCTGGATCCTACCCAAAAACCCAGCCAGATTCCCTCAAGAACCCAGCTGGATCCTGCCCAAAACCCAGCCAGATTCCCTCAAAGATTCCCTCAAAAACCCAGCTGGATCTTGCCCAAAAACCCAGCCAGATTCCCTCAAAGATTCCCTCAAAAACCCAGCCAGATTCCCTCAAAAATCC
>NW_016691270.1:0-1203 GCF_001604755.1 Lepidothrix coronata | reverse complement strand
CCACCCCCCCCCCCCCAACAGAGCAGGAGAAAGCACAATTAACCCAATTAACCTCGAATTACTCCTGGGAGAAACCCTAAAGCACTGGGGGAAGGGGGGTGGGGGGCAGCAGCCGGAATTCCCCTCGGGAACAGGGACCACCCGCTCTGTGGATCCGAGGGGAGATGGACCGAGGTTGGGAATCACCCCGGGAGCCATCCTGGGAGTCAGGATTCCCCTGGGAGCTGGGAGCCATCCCGGGGGTCATCCTGGGAGCTGGGAGTCATCCTGGGGGTCATCCTGGGAGCTGGGAGTCATCCTGGGAGTCAGGATTCCCCCGGGAGCTGGGAGTCATCCCGGGGGTCATCCTGGGAGCTGGGAGCCATCCCGGGGGTCATCCTGGGAGCTGGGAGTCAGCCTGGGAGCTGGGAGCCATCCCGGGAGTCAGGATTCCCCCCGGGAGCTGGGAGCCATCCCAGGAGTCAGGAGTCCCCCCTGGGAGCTGGGAGCCATCCCGGGAGTCAGCCTGGGAGCTGGGAGCCATCCCAGGAGTCAGCCTGGGAGCTGGGAGCCATCCCAGGAGTCAGGATTCCCCCGGGAGCTGGGAGCCATCCCGGGAGTCAGCCTGGGAGCTGGGAATCATCCTGGCAGTCAGGATTCCCCCCGGGAGCTGGGAGTCATCCCAGGGGTCATCCTGGGAGCTGGGAGTCATCCCAGGAGTCAGGAGTCCCCCGGGAGCTGGGAGCCATCCTGGGGCTCAGCCTGGGAGCTGGGAGTCAGCCTGGCAGTCAGGAGTCCCTCCCCCGGGAGCTGGGAGCCATCCCGGCAGTCAGAATTCCCCCTGGGAGCTGGGAGTCATCCCGAGGGTCATCCTGGGAGCTGGGAGCCATCCCAGGAGTCAGGAGTCCCCCCCGGGAGCTGGGAGCCATCCCGGGAGTCAGCCTGGGAGCTGGGAATCATCCTGGCAGTCAGGATTCCCCCCGGGAGCTGGGAGCCATCCCGGGAGTCAGGATTCCCCCGGGAGCTGGGAGCCATCCCAGGAGTCAGGAGTCCCCCCCGGGAGCTGGGAGCCATCCCAGGAGTCAGCCTGGGAGCTGGGAGCCACCCCGGGAGTCAGCCTGGGAGCTGGGAGCCATCCCGGCAGTCAGGATTCCCCCCGGAAGCTGGGAGTCATCCCAGGGGTTGTCCCGGGAGCTGGGAATCCCTACGGGAGTCAGGATTTCC
>NW_016691269.1:3688-6486 GCF_001604755.1 Lepidothrix coronata | reverse complement strand
AAATGAGACATCAGGTCTACCCATTGAAGTCAATGGGGGCAAACGAGTATCAGGTCTACCCATTAAAGTCAATGGGGGCAAACGAGTATCAGGTCTACCCATTAAAGTCAATGGGGCAAATGGGACATCAGGTCTACCCATTAAACAGCAGGGCAAATATGGCATCAGGTCTACCCATTAAAGTCAACGGGGATAAATGGGACATCAGGTCTACCCATTGAAGTCAATGGGGCGAACGAGTATCAGGTCTACCCATTAAAGTCAATGGGACAAACGGGACATCAGGTCTACATATTAACCTCGATGGGGATCAATAGGATATCAGGCCTACCCACTAAACTTAGCAGGGGCAAATAGGACATCAGGTCTATCCACTAAAGTCATAAAGGATCAAAGGGACATCAGGTCTACCCATTAAACTTAGCGGGGCAAACAGGACATCAGGTCTACCCATTGAAGTAAATGGGGATCAAGGGGGCATCAGGTCTACCCATAACACTCAGTGGGGTAAGTAGGACATCAGGTCTACCCATTAAAGTCAACGGGGATAAATGAAACATCAGGTCTACCCGTTAAAGTCAATAGGGATAAATGGGACATCAGGTCTACCCGTTAAAGTCAGTAGGGCAAATAGGACATCATGTCTACCCATTAAACACAATGGGACATCAGGTCCATCCATTAGTCAATGGGGATCGATGGGACATCAGGTCTACCCGTTAAAGGGGAACACCCGAAAACAGGTCTACCCATTAAACTCAATAGGGAACACCCAACAACAGGTCTACCCATTAAACTCAATGGGAAATATCCGATAACAGGTCTACCCATTAAACTCAGAGGGAAATATCCGATAACAGGTCTACCCATTAAACGCAATGGGGAGCACCCGACAACAGGTCTACCCATTAAACTCAATGGGGAACACCTGACAACAGGTCTACCCGTTAAACTCAATGGAGAACACCCGACAACAGGTCTACCCATTAAACTCAATGGGGAACACCTGCCAACAGGTCTACCCATTAAACTCAACGGGGAACACCAGACAACAGGTCTACCCATTAAACTCAATGGGGAACACCAGACAACAGGTCTACCCTTACGACNTTGGGGCTCCAGGGGTGGATTTTGGGGTGTCACTGGCTCACTATTTGGCAGGGGTGGATTTTGGGGTGTCATTGGCTCACTATTTGGCAGGGGTGGATTTTGGGGTGTCCCTGGCTCACTATTTGGCAGGGGTGGATTTTGGGGTATCACTGGCTCACTATTTGGCAGGAAGTGGATTTGGGGGGGCGGGTCCCTCACCTGGAGGCGCCGAAGGGCCCCCAAATTCGGGGGGAGGCCCCTCAGGAGGTTCCCGGAAAGGTCCAGGTGGGTCACCAGGACCAGCCGCTCCGCCAGGGGAAGTGACGTCAGCGCCTGGGGGCGGGGCCAAGAGGGAACCGGTATGAACCATTATAAACCAGTATGAACCAGTATAAACCAGTATAAACCAGTATAAACCATTATAAACTGGTATGAACCTGTAGAAACCAGTATAAACCAGTATAAACCAGTAAGCCCCAAAATCACTCCCAGTGGGTCCTGCACTCCCTCCCAGTATAAACCAGTATAAACCAGTAGAAACCAGTAGAAACCAGTAAACCCCAGAATCACTCCCAGTGGGTCCCGCACTCCCTCCCAGTATAAACCAGTATAAACCATTATAAACCAGTAAGCCCAAAATCCCTCCCAGTGGGTACTGTACCCCCTCCCGGTATAAACCAGTATAAACCATTATAAACCAGTATAAACCAGTAAGCCCCGAAATCACTCCCAGTGGGTCCTGAAACCCGTCCCAATAAAAACCAGTATAAACCAGTATAAAACAGTAGACCTCAAAATCACTCCCAGTGGGTCCTGCACCCCCTCCCAGTAGAAACCAGTATAAACCACTAAGCCCCAAAATCACTCCCAGTGTGTCCCGCACTCCCTCCCAGTAAAAACCAGTATAAACCACTAGAAACCAGTAACCCCAAAATCACTCCCAGTGGGTCCTGCACCCCCTCCCAGTATAAACCAGTAGAAACCAGTAACCCCAAAATCACTCCCAGCGTGTCCCGCACCCCCTCCCACTATAAACCAGTAGAAACCAGTAAACCCCAAAATCACTCCCAGTGAGTCCTGCAGTCCCTCCCAGTATAAACCAGTAGAAAACAGTAAGCCCCAAAATCACTCCCAGTGGGTCCCGCACTCCCTCCCAGTAGAAACCAGTAGAAACCAGTAAGCCCCAAAATCACTCCCAGTGGGTCCCACACTCACTCCCAGTATAAACCAGTAGAAACCAGTATAAACCAGTAAGACCCAAAACCACTCCCAGCGGGTCCCGCACCCCCTCCCAGTATAAACCAGTATAAACCAGTAAGCCCCAAAATCACTCCCAGCGTGTCCCGCACC
Organism: Lepidothrix coronata; assembly: GCF_001604755.1. Taxonomy (NCBI): domain Eukaryota; kingdom Metazoa; phylum Chordata; class Aves; order Passeriformes; family Pipridae; genus Lepidothrix; species Lepidothrix coronata. The sequence continues at coordinate 4,047 of NW_016691269.1, read as the reverse complement.
CCCTCCCAGTACAAACCAGTAGAAACCAGTATAAACCAGTAAGCCCCAAAACCACTCCCAGTGTGTCCCACACCCCCTCCCAGTAGAAACCAGTATAAACCAGTATAAACCAATATAGACCAGTATAAACCATTATAAACCAGTAACCCCAAAATCACTCCCAGTGGGTCCTGCACCCCCTCCCAGTACAAACCAGTATAAACCAGTAAGCCCCAAAACCACTCCCAGCGAGTCCCGAAATCCCTCCCAGTACAAACCAGTAGAAACCAGTAGAAACCAGTAAGCCTAAAAATCACTCCCAGTGGGTCCTGCACCCCCTCCCAGTACAAACCAGTAGAAACCAGTAGAAACCAGTAAGC
>NW_016691269.1:0-1319 GCF_001604755.1 Lepidothrix coronata | reverse complement strand
GGGCATCAGGTCTACCCATTAAAGTCAATGGGGCAAAATCAGACATCAGGTCTACCCATTAAAGTCAATGGGGCAAAAAGGGTATCAGGTCTACCCATTAAAGTCAATGGGGCGAATGGGACATCAGGTCTACCCGTTAAAGTCAATGGGGATCAACAGGACATCAGGTCTACCCATTAAAGTCAATGGGGCAAACTGGACATCAGGTCTACCCGTTAAAGGAAATGGGGAGAAAAATAGGATATCAGGTCTATCCATTAAAGTCTAGGACTAAGGGGTCATTAGGTCAACCCATTAAGATCAATGGGGATCAATAAGTCATCAGGTCTACCCATTAAAGTGAATGGGACAAAAAGGGTATCAGGTCTACCCATTAGAGTCAATGGGGCAAAGGGGACATCAGGTCTACCCATTAAAGTCAATGGGGCAAACTGGACATCAGGTCTACCCATTAACATCAATAGGTCCAGTGGTCTCAGTAGGTCGGACCGCACTGTTTTGGGGGGGTAACCAGGGTCTTTTTGGGGGGACCCAGGTGTCCAAGGGGTCCCCAGATGTACAGAGGGGAGGACCCAGAAGTTTTACGGGGCAGGGGGGAATCCCAAGTGTCCCGACTCACCGCGACAGGGCGGGAGAAGACGACGGCCAACGTGGCGTCCTCCCGGTTGACGTACACGCAGATGATCCTCGGCGGGGGCGTGGCTTTTGGGGGACACCCCGACATTCAGGGGGGGTCCTCAGGTACCCGGGTGAAGCACCCAGGTGTGAAGGGACCCCCCCTCCCCCCCCCCAAATTACCTCGGGAGAGGATGCAGCGCAGGTAGACCCAGGCACTCTGGTCGGTGGGGTCGGTGAAGACGGCGTTCTGCACCAGCTCCAGCTCTGGGAGGGGCAAAGAGGGGACCCCAATATCTCAGGGGGGCACCCGGGGGTCCTGGGGGGACACCCCCATATCTGAGGGGGGCACCCAGGCGTCTTGGGGAGGGTGTGTGGGAGCTCAGGTCTACCCAGTCAAGTCTATGGGGTTGGGGGGGACCCAAGGGTTTTGGGGGGGGACCCCAGGGGCTCTGGTGAACCCCCAGTGTGTCCCCACAATGTCTTGGGGGTCCCCAGTGATTTTGGGGGGAGTAGCAGGGGGGAACATCAAGATCACGGTCAACAGGTCTACCCATTAAAGGCAATGGGGAAAAAGAGACATCAGGTCTACCCATTGAAGTCAATGGGGGCAAACGAGTATCAGGTCTACCCATTAAAGGCAATGGGGGCAAACGAGTATCAGGTCTACCCATTAAAGTCAATGGGGGCAAACGAGTATCAGG
>NW_016691268.1:4917-6488 GCF_001604755.1 Lepidothrix coronata | reverse complement strand
CACCTGTGCCACCTGTCTGTGTCACCTGTGTCACCTGTCATCTTTGTCCCTGTCACCTGTCCCAGTATGACGGGGGACAGCCCGTCACAGGTGAGACACACCTGGCACCTGTGCCACCTGTCTGTGTCACCTGTGTCACCTGTCATCTTTGTCCCTGTCACCTGTCCCAGTATGACGGGGGACAGCCCGTCACAGGTGAGACACACCTGGCACCTGTGCCACCTGTCTGTGTCACCTGTGGCACCTGTGGCACCTGTGGCACCTGTCTGTGTCACCTGTGTCACCTGTCATCTTTGTCCCTGTCACCTGTCCCAGTATGACGGGGGACAGCCCGTCACAGGTGAGACACACCTGGCACCTGTGGCACCTGTCTGTGTCACCTGTGTCACCTGTGCCACCTGTGCCACCTGTCTGTGTCACCTGTGTCACTGGTCTGTGTCACCTGTGGACCCTGTCCCAGTACAACAGGGGACAGCCCGTCACAGGTGAGACACACCTGGCACCTGTGCCACCTGTCTGTGTCACCTGTCACCTGTCTGTGGCACCTGTGGCACCTGTCCCTGTCACCTGTCCTTGTCACCTGTGTCACCTGTCTTTGTCACCTGTCCCAGTACAACAGGGGACAGCCCGTCACAGGTGAGGCACACCTGGCACCTGTGCCACCTGTCTGTGTCACCTGTCACCTGTGTCACCTGTCCCTGTCACAGGTGTCACCTGCGTCACCTGTGTCACCTGTGTCACCTGTGTCACCTGTCACCTGTCTTTGTCCCTGTCACCTGTCCCAGTACAACAGGGGACAGCCCGTCACAGGTGAGACACATCTGGCACCTGTGGCACCTGTCTGTGTCACCTGCGTCACCTGCGTCACCTGTGTCACCTGTGCCACCTGTCCCTGTCACCTGTCCTTGTCACCTGTGTCACCTGTCTTTGTCACCTGTCCCAGTATGACGGGGCACAGCCCGTCACAGGTGAGACACACCTGGCACCTGTGGCACCTGTGGCACCCATGTCACCTGTGTCACCTGTGCCACCTGTCTGTGGCACCTGTGTCACCTGTGTCACCTGTGTCACCTGTGTTTGTCCCTGTCACCTGTCCCAGTACGACGGGGGACAGCCCGTCACAGGTGAGACACACCTGGCACCTGTGCCACCTGTCTGTGTCACCTGTCACCTGTCTGTGTCACCTGTGCCACCTGTCTGTGTCACCTGTGTCACCTGTCACCTGTCTTTGTCCCTGTCACCTGTCCCAGTACAACAGGGGACAGCCCGTCACAGGTGAGGCACACCTGGCACCTGTGCCACCTGTGTCACCTGTCCCTGTCACCTGTGTCACCTGTGGCACCTGTCTGTGTCACCTGTGGCACCTGTCCCTGTCACCTGTGTCACCTGTGGCACCTGTCTGTGTCACCTGTGTCACCTGTGGCACCTGTCTGTGTCACCTGTGGCACCTGTCCCTGTCACCTGTGTCACCTGTGGCACCTGTCTGTGTCACCTGTGGCACCTGTCCCTGTCACCTGTGTCACCTGTGGCACCTGTCTGTGTCACCTGTGGCACCTGTCCCTGTCACCTGT
>NW_016691268.1:0-1826 GCF_001604755.1 Lepidothrix coronata | reverse complement strand
TTGTCACCTGTGTCACCTGTGTCACCTGTCTGTGTCACCTGTGGCACCTGTCCTTGTCACCTGTGTCACCTGTGTCACCTGTCTGTGTCACCTGTCCCAGTATGACAGGGGACAGCCCGTCACAGGTGAGACACACCTGGCACCTGTGGCACCTGTCTGTGTCACCTGTCACCTGTCTGTGTCACCTGTGGCACCTGTCCCTGTCACCTGTCCTTGTCACCTGTGTCACCTGTGCCACCTGTCTGTGTCACCTGTCCCAGTACAACAGGGGACAGCCCGTCACAGGTGAGGCACACCTGGCACCTGTGGCACCTGTGGCACCCATGTCACCTGTGTCACCTGTGCCACCTGTCTGTGTCACCTGTCACCTGTCTGTGTCCCTGTCACCTGTCACCTGTGTTTGTCCCTGTCACCTGTCCCAGTACAACAGGGGACAGCCCGTCACAGGTGAGGCACACCTGGCACCTGTGCCACCTGTGGCACCTGTGGCACCTGTTTGTGTCACCTGTGCCACCTGTCCCTGTCACCTGTCCTTGTCACCTGTGTCACCTGTGTCACCTGTCTGTGTCACCTGTCCCAGTACAACAGGGGACAGCCCCTCACAGGTGAGGCACACCTGGCACCTGTGGCACCTGTGTCACCTGTCTGTGGCACCTGTCACCTGTCTGTGGCACCTGTCACCTGTCTTTGTCCCTGTCACCTGTCCCAGTACAACAGGGGACAGCCCGTCACAGGTGAGGCACACCTGGCACCTGTGCCACCTGTCTGTGTCACCTTGTTTGTGTTACCTGTGTCACCCGTCCCTGTCACCTATCTGTGTCACCTGTCACCTGTCTGTGGCACCTGTGTCACCTGTCTGTGTCATCTGTCACCTGTCCCTGTCCCACCTGTCCCACCTGTCCCACCTGTCTCACCTGTCCCACCTGTCCCAGGTTACCTGGTGGAGCGGGAGAAGAAGGGATTGATGTGTCCCCCTGTCCCACCTGTCCCTGTCCCTCATCTGTCCCACCTGTCCCTGTCCCACCTGTCCCACCTGTCTCTCACCTGTCTCACCTGTCCCACCTGTCCCACCTGTCCCACCTGTCCCAGGTTACCTGGTGGAGCGGAAGACGAAGGGATTGATGTGTCCCCCTGTGCCCCCTGTCCCACCTGTCCCTGTCTCACCTGTCCCTGTCCCACCCATCCCACCTGTCCCACCTGTCCCACCTGTCCCACCTGCCCAGGTTACCTGGTGGAGCGGAAGAAGGGATTGATGTGTCCCCCTGTCCCACCTGTCCCTATCTCACCTGTCCCCGTCCCACCTGTCCCACCTGTCCCCGTCCCACCTGTCCCCCCTGTCCCTGTCCCACCTGTCCCACCTGTCCCAGGTTACCTGGTGGAGCGGAAGAAGAAGGGGTTGATGTGTCCCCCTGTCCCACCTGTCCCTGTCTCACCTGTCCCTATCTCACCTGTCCCACCTGCCCCAGGTTACCTGGTGGAGCGGAAGAAGAAGGGATTGATGGGTCCCCCTGTCCCACCTGTCCCTGTCCCACCTGTCCCACCTGTCCCACCTGTCCCTGTCCCACCTGTCCCTGTCCCACCTGTCCCTGTCCCACCTGTCCCAGGTTACCTGGTGGAGCGGAAGAAGAAGGGATTGATGTGTCCCCCTGTCCCACCTGTCCCTGTCTCACCTGTCCCTGTCTCACCTGTCCCACCTGTCCCACCTGTCTCACCTGTCCCTGTCTCACCTGTCCCACCTGTCCCACCTGTCCCAGGTTACCTGGTGGAGCGGAAGAAGAAGGGGTTGATGGGTCCCCCTGTCCCACCTGTCCCTGTCTCACCTGTCC
>NW_016691267.1:5409-6517 GCF_001604755.1 Lepidothrix coronata | reverse complement strand
TGGATTTAGGGGGTCCCTGGGTGGGTTCCCTGGACTTTGGGGGGGTCCCTGGATTTGGGGGTCCCTGGGGGGGTTCCCTGGACTCTGGGGTGATCCCTGGATTTGGGTGATCCCTGGGGGGGTTCCCCGGACTTTGGGGGTGTCCCGGTGACCCCCCCGACCCTGGTGCCTCCCCCTCACCTGTTCACTCCCCCCCCTCCCAGGGTGGGTTCCCTGGACTCCAGGGTGATCCCTGGATTTGGGTGACCCCTGGGGGTGTTCCCTGGACTTTGGGGGTGCCCCAGTGCCCCCCCCGACCCCGTTCCCACCCCCCGACCCCGGTGCCCCCCCAACCTGCTGGCACCCCCCCCTTCCCTAGGGTGGGTTCCCTGGACTCCGGGGTGATCCCTGGATTTGGGTGACCCCTGGGTGGGTTTCCTGGACTTTGGGGGTGCCTCGGTGCCCCCCCCCCGACCCCAGTGCTCCCCCCTCGACCCCAGTGCCCCCCCAACCTGCTGGCACCCCCCCCTTCCCCTGGGTGGGTTCCCTGGACTCCGGGGTGATCCCTGGATTTGGGGGATCCCTGGGGGGGTTCCCTGGACTTTGAGTGATCCCTGGATTTGGGGGGTCCCTGTGTGAGTTCCCTGAACTCTGGGGGGGTCTCCCTCGATGTGGGGGTCCCCTGGAGCCGCCCCCTGACCCCGGTGCCCCCCCCCTCACCTGTTGACTCCCCCCCCTCCCTGGGTGGGTTCCCTGGACTCCGGGGTGATCCCTGGATTTGGGGGATCCCTGTGCGAGTTCCCCAGACTTTGGGGGTGCCCCGGTGCCCCCCACCTCATCCCGGTGCCCCCCCCCTCACCTGTTGACTCCCCCCCCTCCCTGGGTGGGTTCCCTGGACTCTGGGGGAGTCCCCTGGATTTGGGGGATCCCTGGGGGGGTTCCCGGGACTTTGGGGGTGCCCCAGTGCCCCCCCCGACCCCGGTGACCCCCCCCCGACTCCGGTGCCCCCCCCTCACCTACTGGCACCCCTCCCTCCCCAGGGTGGGTTCCCTGGACTTTGGGGGTGCCCTGGATTTGGGGGATCCCTGGGGGGGTTCCCTGGACTTTGGGGGTGCCCCGGTGCCCCCCC
>NW_016691267.1:2771-4716 GCF_001604755.1 Lepidothrix coronata | reverse complement strand
GGAGGGGGTGGGGTGGGGAGGGGGTTTGGGGTCTCCAGGTTGGGCCCTGGTGCTCCCGGATCAGAGTGAGGGACCCCCGGAGACACCCCCAGGGAGACCCCCCTGGAGAGGGGAGGGGGGGATCAGGGGGTGGGGAGAAAGGGGAGGGTTGGGGAGGGGGGTTTGGGGGTCCCAGGGTGGTTTGGGGGTCCCGGGGAGGGTTCAGGGGGATATTTTGGGGTCCCCCTGACCTTCCTGGCGTTGTGGAAGACCCCCCTGCTCTGCAGGATCCGGGATGGGGTGGGTGGGTTTTGGGGGGAGCTCAGGGATGTTGGGGGTCCCAGGGGGGTCAGGGTGGTTTGAGGGTCCCGGGGGGGGGGTTCAGGGTGTTTTTTTGGGGTCCCCCTGACCTTCCTGGCGTTGTGGAAGACCCCCCTGCTCTGCAGGATCCGGGATGGGGGGGGGGGGGTTTGGGGGGAGCTCAGGGATGTTGGGGGTCCCAGGGGGGTCAGAGGGGTTTGGGGGTCCCGGGGGGGGTTCAGGGGGTGTTTTTGGGGTCCGCCCTGACCTTCCTGGCGTTGTGGAAGACCCCCCTCCTCTGCAGGATCCAGGCCGGGCGCTTGAGGCCGTGGGCGCAGGCGGGGAGGGGGGAGCGCCCGGGGGGGGCCCCGGTGACCCCCAGGGCCAGCGAGGAGCTCCACTGCGGGTTCAGGGCGTCGATCTGCACCTGGGGGGCGTCACCGGGACGTCATCGACACCACAGTGACGTCATCGACGCCCGCAGTGACGTCATCGACACCCAGAGTGACGTCATTGCACAGAAACACCCCCCACCCCCCCCCAAATCAGCTCCACTGCGGGTTCAGGGCGTCGATCTGCACCTGGGGGGCGTCACCGTGACGTCACAGTGACGTCATCGACACCACAGTGACGTCATTGACACCACAGTGACATCATTGACAATCGCAGTGACGTCATCGACACCCAGGGTGATGTCATCACACAGACATCCCCCCCCCAATCAGCTCCACTGGGGGTTCAGGGCGTCGATCTGCACCTGGGGGGTGTCACCGTGACGTCACAGTGACGTCATCGACACCACAGTGACGTCATCGACACCCGCAGTGACGTCATCGACACCAAGGGTGACGTCATTGCACAGAAACACCCCCCACCCACCCCCAAAATCAGCTCCACTGCGGGTTCAGGGCGTCGATCTGCACCTGGGGGGCGTCACCGTGACGTCACAGTGACGTCATCGACACCCGCAGTGACGTCATCGACACCCAGGGTGATGTCATCGACACCCAGGGTGACGTCATCACACAGACACCCCCCCCAATCAGCTCCACTGCGGGTTCAGGGCGTCGATCTGCACCCGGGGGGCGTCACCGTGACGTCACCGTGACGTCATTGACACCACAGTGACGTCATCGACACCCGCAGTGACGTCATCGACACCCGCAGTGACATCATCGACACCCAGGGTGACGTCATCACACAGACACCCCCCCAAATCAGCTCCACTGCGGGTTCAGGGCGTCGATCTGCACCTGGGGGGCGTCACCGTGACGTCATCAACACCCAAGGTGACGTCATCGACACCCGCGGTGATGTCATCGACACCCGCGGTGATGTCATCGACACCCAGGGTGATGTCATCGACACCCAGGGTGATGTCATCACGCAGACACACCCACACCCCCCAAATCAGCTCCACCGCGAGTTCAGGGCTCCCTATGACATCACCACGTTCCCCTATGACATCACCACGCTCCTGTGACGACACCACGCGCCCCTATGACATCACCACGTTCCCTTATGACATCATCCTGCCCTGTACGATGTCACCACTTTACCCTATGACATCACCACTTTATGACATCACCACCTTCCCCTATGACATCGTGCCTCCTATGACATCACCATGCTCCCCTATGACATCACCACCTTCCCCTATGACATC
>NW_016691267.1:0-1199 GCF_001604755.1 Lepidothrix coronata | reverse complement strand
TGCCTCCTATGACATCACCATGCTCCCCTATGACATCACCACCTTCCCCTATGACATCGTGCCTCCTATGACATCACCATGCTCCCCTATGACATCACCACCTTCCCCTATGACATCACCACGCTCCTCTGACATCATCACACTCCCCTATGACATCACCACACTCCCTATGACATCGCCGTGCTCCATATGACATCACCACTTTACCCTATGACATCACCACTTTACCCTATGACATCACCACGCTCCTCTGACATCATCGTGCTCCCCTATGACATCACCACTTTACCCTATAACCTCACCACACTCCCTATAACATCACCACCTTCCCCTATGACATCACCACCTTCCCCTATGACATCACCACCTTCCCCTATGACATCACCACTTCCCCCTATGACATCATCATGCTCCCCTATGACATCAGCGCATTCCCCTCTGACATCACCACGCTCCTCTGACATCATCACGCTCTCCTATGACATCACCACACTCCCTATGACATCACCGCCTTCCCCTATGACATCACCACCTTCCCCTATGACGTCACCACCTTCCCCTATGACATCACCACTTCCCCCTATGATATCATCATGCTCCCCTATGACATCAGCGCATTCCCCTCTGACATCACCACGCTCCTCTGACATCATCATGCTCCCCTATGACATCACCGCCTTCCCCTATGACGTCACCACTTTCCCCTATGACATCACCACCTTCCCCATGACATCATCATGCCCCTATGACATCATTGCACTCCCCTATGACATCAGCACGTTCCCCGATGACATCACCCTGCCCTGTACAATGTCACCACTTTCCCCTATGACATCATCACGCTCCCCTATGACATCACCACCTTCCCCGGTGTCATCACTATGCTCCACTATGACCTCACCACACTCCCTATGACCTCACTTTACCCTATGATGTCACCACTTTCCCCTATGACATCACCACACTCCCCTGTGACATCATCACGCTCCCCTATGACATCACCACACTCCCTATGACATCACCACTTCCCCCTATGACGTCACCACCTTCCCCTACGACGTCACCACCTTCCCCTATGACATCACCACTTCCCCCTATGACATCATCATGCTCCCCTACGACGTCACCACCTTCCCCTATGACATCACCACTTCCCCCTATGACATCATCATGCTCCCCTACGACGTCACCACCTTCCC
>NW_016691266.1:5068-6517 GCF_001604755.1 Lepidothrix coronata | reverse complement strand
TTTGGTCAGCCCTGCCCCGCCACTGCCAGCCCCCGAGCCCCAAAACCCATACAAATGAGGATTCTTCCCAGGGAAATGTGCCAGCACAGAAAGCCCTGGCTGCCCACGGAGTGCCCAGGCTGCGCCAAACACTGCACCTGAAAGTCAAACCTCACAGGCTTTCTGTCCTGGGGCAAAGATCTTCTGTACGCTTTGTTCAGCCCTGTGCTCCAATTGCCGGTCCCCCTTCCCGAAAACTGAGACAAATGAAGATTCCTCCCAGATAAAAGGTTCCAGCATGGAAAAGTTTTGCTACCCACAGAGTGCCCAGTCTGCTCCAGCACCTTCACCACAGAGTCAAATGTTCCAGGATTTCCTTACTGGGGTAAAATTCTGCTCTTTGTTTTTCTCAGCCCCGCCTTGGGACTGGGGTCCCACATCCCCATAGTTTAATAAAAATGAACATTCTTCCCAGGGAAAAAGTGCCACCACAGAAGGTACTTGCTGCACACGGAATAACAAGAATGTTCCTCCAGCTGAAGACAACAGACTCGTGGTAACAGTTTTCTTTCCAGTGTTGAACTGCCCTCATTCTGGCATTGAAAGTTTCCACTTAAATTACCAGGTTTACGCCAGAAACAGATTGTCCACCATAAACCTACCTCATAGGCCATGAAAGAGAGCTGGGAAGGAGGAAGGGAGGGAGAGTGGCTGTGGTTTTTCTACTCTCCCTGCCTTGGTGACTTGCTGCCCAGAATGCCCTGCCACAGCCTCACTTACATGCCACACCCTTGCTTGCTTACTCCTATTGGAACAGTTTATATCACCCAGTAACAACCTGGACACCATCTTCCTGTGAGCTGATTAGGCCTCACAAGGCAATTGGGCTGAGCTGGGAGTACTTTTCCCCTGCAGTTTAAATCTCCCACAAATGCCCTCAGCTTCATTCAATGATCAGATGATTAGAGTTTGCAGTGCAACTGGGTTGAGCTGGGCTGAGCTGGGAGGAGCTTCTCCATGGAGTATAAATCTCAAAGGAAGAACCTGAACTCCTCTCCTGGTTACCTCAGAAACTCTTCAAATGCAGCTGAGCTGAGCTGAGCTAGTCTGCTGAGATGCCAGGACACAGAGTGTTTGATGACCATGGAGTGTCTAAGCTAGCCCAGAAATTGTAACAGAAACAATGAAGGTAAGGGTTTTCTTTACAGACAAAAAAGACTGATGTTTGCTTGCAGGAATTATAGAGCTGAAATAGGTAGTCCAGCACAAAAAATTGAATATGGATAAGGCTACTTCCCAGATAAAAGATACCAGGATAGAAAGTATTTCCTGCGCACATAATACCCAGGCTGTCCAACCAATTGCAACACAAACCACAAAGGTAAGTACTTTCTTACTTGTGGAAAAGCACTGTTGTTGAATTTGAGGAATCCTCTGCTGCAATGGCAAATGGGGCTCCAAAAATTTCAC
>NW_016691266.1:0-3857 GCF_001604755.1 Lepidothrix coronata | reverse complement strand
GCTTATACTAGTTAAGGATCTACCCTAGAGGGCCATGCAAGTAACCACCTTTGTTTTAGTTTTCATTCATACTACTTCAATCTCTTCACCACTGTAATGAACAGCAAGAGAACTTTGATTAATATATTTTTATATCCTAGTAATGGCGTTTGAATTTTTTGTGGGGGTGGTTGTGACTCAGTGGTGTTTTTCAAAAAAAATGTTACTGGCAGCTTGCAAACCTTTCTAGCTTAGCCTAAGTTGCACTGTGTTATTAGTTTGATGGTTTGCAGATCCTCTTCTATCTTCAAGTTTTCTCTCTCTGACAATATAAAGATAAGCAAAATAAATGGTTAGCCTGAAATAAACAGCCTTTAATAAGCAATATGGATTATTCCTAGTTATATTGTATCAGCCTTTTTTGAAATGAGGCCTGAAAATCCAACTTTAACTCACCAGGTAGTTCAGAGTACTTGATCATTACAGAATAAAATATTAGAGTTACAGAATAAAATATATCTTTTAGCACCTTGTTTCTCGTGAAATGTGAGGTTATCATTTAAAAAAAAATCCTAGTGAAAATTTTACCTTTTTAACTTTGTCTGGTATTATACCTTAAAAAACATCATTACCTGATCATCCAGTAGACCTGAGAAGCAGATTCACAGAGGTCTAAAATGCAGAGAATGAAAAGTTCAGACACAATAAACTACTAATGGATAAAAGTAAAAAAAGAAGATTTAACCCTTGCTGGTAAACCAATTAGTGCATACTAATTGAATATAAGGGATCTAGTTTTGAGACTATTATCAAATTCCAGCAGATTTTGATCTTTCATTTACTATAGTATTTATAAACCAATATAAATAGTATTTTATTCTTAGTTTTAAAGAGTTTATTTATGCACTATTTCCTTCAGGCTGTTGTGGATCTTGGAGTCGTCGTGGCCATGATCCCTTCACACGCTTATTTTCTTCCCTTACAACACCTCACCATTGCTGTGGCCTGTACACCAGAATATTCCCACCAGAAATCCCCTTGAAGTGGTTTTCCTCTAAGCAGTGGCTCTGTCATTGGAAGTCTTCCCTCAGGACTGGGATTCTCCCAAATGACACTTTCTGTGCCTGAGTGCCCTCCACCCTCCCATTCCCCCACCCTTGGGTGAGTGACTATTTTTCTGCTGGGCACCCTGGAATGATCCTTCAATGATCCTTAGGGTGAAGCAAACCCATCTTCTGGGTCCCTCGAGTGAGAGGCCTCCCATGTGTGTATGTGTACACACTTTGCATCAGCATTCTTGTCTGTGTAGGAACAATACCTCTGGCTGGCAACACTGAACAGCTACAACGTATAAAATGTCATTAGGACGTTGCCATGGTTAACCCGTTTTATTGTTTATAATAATTGTTTGTTAGTTTTGGCCTTTGGTTTTGGATGGGAATTAGAGTTTCTCTGAGTTTTTTGTCTGCATGAGGTTGTTTTTGTGTACCTCCATGATAGCATTGAGTGGTGGAACCAAAGAGCAGCCTGTGAAATACAATCCCAGGGCAGCAAGGATCACAGCTTGAGTTACATGGATTTCTTCTGCGTCTGTCCCTGAACTGCCAGGCCACAGTGCTCTTGAGGGATGATTCATTCTTATATTTCTTTCTGGTGTGCTTTGACTCTTGTAGTCATATGCATGGAAACCTAGATGTTAGGTGAAAAGTTCAGCCTTCTACTGGGGGAATTTTAAGGGATATTAAAAGCTACTGAAATCTCTTTTTTTAAAGCTTGGTCTCTTGCCTTGGGGTTTTTTTTTGGTAGGATTTGATTTGACTTTCTTATTCAAACCATGCAGTATTTTTAAGTAATGCTCTGAGTAACTTGCAGACAGGCACACAGAAACAACTTTTACCCAGCAGTTTTAATTGGTGAGAAGTAGTGGTACAGTTAAGACTAAATATGTGAAAAATACGTATTTTCCATTTGTATGCTAGGTAGAAAAACACTTTTGTTTGTTTCGTAATGAATTTACTAGATCAACATTAAATGCACTTCTTCTCTAAGCACTTCCAACTCTGTCAAGGCTGCCAACTTTCTAGTCTTCAGAGTGGAAACGTGAAGTAGAAACATTACTTGCCCATTGTCCATCTGAGGTGACCAGTTAAGGAATTCTATCCATGTATTTAACATACCAAACTAAATCAAGCTATTTAATTAGTTAATGTTGCTTTTAATTATGTAGCAAGCATTGATAGTGTATTAAATGCTATATAAAGATGAAGGAAAGATGAAGGAAAGGTGAAGGAAAGACACGATTCCTTTCTTAAGAGCCCACAGTCTGAGCCACAGAGGCTCCACCAGTACATGTGGGCAGCCCCAGAGGAAGGTCCACCTCAACAACAGCCTGGGAAAATCATTTGTTTTATTTCTGTAGTGGGTATTCTAGTGACACAGAATTTGCAAGTGTACATGGGATGATTGATCATGTTGAAACCTGGANCCTCTGCTGCAATGGCAAATGGGGCTCCAAAAATTTCACACGGAGGAAGATTCCTCCAAGACAGAAAATGCCAGGACAGAAAGCTCTTGCTGCCCGTGGAGTGCCCAGGCTGACCCACCAAATGCACCCGAGAGCCAAAGGTTGCAGGCTTGCTTGGATGGGGAGAAGGGCTCTTGACTTTTGGCAGCTCCAGCTGCCAGTGCCACTGCCCAAATGGTGTCCAGACGAAGATTCCTCCCAGAGCAAAGGGGCCAGGATACAAAGCTCTTGCTGCCCGTGGAATACCCAGGCTGGCCCACCAAATGCACCTGAGAGCCAAAGGTTGCAGGCTTGCTTGGATGGGGAGAAGGGCTCTTGGGTTTTGGCAACTCCAGCTGCCAGTGCCACTGCCCAAATGGCGTCTGGATGAAGATTCCTCGCAGAGCAAAGGGGCCAGGACAGAAAGCTCTTGCTGCCCGTGGAGTACCCAGGCTTGCCCACAAAAAGGAAACGGGAGCCAAACAGGCTTGCTTGGCTGGGGAGAAGGCCTCTTGGCTTTATACAGCTCCAGCTGCCAGTGCCACTGCCCAAATGGTGTACGGACGAAGATTCCTCCCAGAGCAAAGGTGTCCAGCCAGAAAGCCCTTGCTGTGCATTTGTACCGAGAGTGACACCCCAACTGCTCGTGATAGGCAGCCAACGACTGCCCTTTCGAAGCAGGAAAGAAAGCCCTGACCCTCTGCCTATCACGAGCAGTTGGGGTGTCACTCTCGGTACAAATGCACAGCAAGGGCTTTCTGGCTGGACACCTTTGCTCTGGGAGGAATCTTCGTCCGTACACCATTTGGGCAGTGGCACTGGCAGCTGGAGCTGTATAAAGCCAAGAGGCCTTCTCCCCAGCCAAGCAAGCCTGTTTGGCTCCCGTTTCCTTTTTGTGGGCAAGCCTGGGTACTCCACGGGCAGCAAGAGCTTTCTGTCCTGGCCCCTTTGCTCTGCGAGGAATCTTCATCCAGACGCCATTTGGGCAGTGGCACTGGCAGCTGGAGTTGCCAAAACCCAAGAGCCCTTCTCCCCATCCAAGCAAGCCTGCAACCTTTGGCTCTCAGGTGCATTTGGTGGGCCAGCCTGGGTATTCCACGGGCAGCAAGAGCTTTGTATCCTGGCCCCTTTGCTCTGGGAGGAATCTTCGTCTGGACACCATTTGGGCAGTGGCACTGGCAGCTGGAGCTGCCAAAAGTCAAGAGCCCTTCTCCCCATCCAAGCAAGCCTGCAACCTTTGGCTCTCGGGTGCATTTGGTGGGTCAGCCTGGGCACTCCACGGGCAGCAAGAGCTTTCTGTCCTGGCATTTTCTGTCTTGGAGGAATCTTCCTCCGTGTGAAATTTTTGGAGCCCCATTTGCCATTGCAGCAGAGG
>NW_016691265.1:3991-6522 GCF_001604755.1 Lepidothrix coronata | reverse complement strand
CCCGCACAGCCCCGGTACAGCACAGCCCTGACCCCGCACAGCCCCGGTACAGCACAGCCCTGACCCCGCACAGCCCCGACCCCGCACAGCCCCGGTACAGCACAGCCCTGACCCCGCACAGCTCGGGTGCAGCACAGCCCTGACCCCGCACAGCTCGGGTGCAGCACAGCCCTGACCCCGCACAGCTCGGGTGCAGCACAGCCCTGACCACGCACAGCTCGGGTGCAGCACAGCTAGGGTCTCTCCTGCGGGGGCTCTTTTCAGGGTACAAACATCGCTTGCCCAGGGCTGACCCCGCGGGGCTGGCAAATCCCCTCCTGCCCCCGGGGCTGCCGGAGCCTCTGACTGCACACTGAGACCCGCAGCAGTGCCCACCGACGCCGGCCCAGGGCCCCCCCGAGCTGCTCTGGGTGCTGGAGCTGAGCCCCCACCTCGCCCGTGCCCTCCGGCAACGCCGCGAGCCGCGGTGACCGCTGTGCAGGGGAAAAAAGAAAGAAAAGGGAAAACCCAGCCCGTGACAGCTCAGGGGCTGCCCAGCCCTTCCCTGTCCCCGCTGCTCCTCCCCATTGCTCTCGACACCTCCACATTCGCCTTCCCGGCTACTCCTGGCTTGGAATTCCCTCTCTGCTCCCATTGACGTGTTTCCATTTGATTTCCCATTTGGGGTTTCCCACTTGGAATTTACCATTTGGGATTCCCACACCCTTTGCCAGCCCCGGGGCAGGTGGTTGTGGTCCCCAGGGCTCTGCCCCAGCAGCTCAGGGGGCTGTTTGCACAAGGGGTGGGTGAGAACCACAACATCTGCAATGACACGGGCTGGGAATACAACAAAACACTTTCATCTGGCATTTTTTTCCCTTAGAGAGCAAATTATTCCTTAATAAGATTAATTTTCCCATCCACATTGTTCTGCTGTGATGGGATGCAGACTTTTAATACTCGGGGTTAGGAATTGCAAGAGAATTGCAGAATCCTGGAATGGTTTGGGTTGGAAGGGACCTTAAAGCTCATCTCATTCCAACCCCTGCCATGGGCAGCGACATTTTCCACTAGACTACGTTGCTCCAAGCCCCATCTGACCTGGCCTTGGACACTTCTAGGGATGGGGAAGCCACAGCTTCTCTGAGCAACCTGCCAGGGTCTCCCCACCCTCACCGGGAAGAATTTCTTCTCAGGATCTAACCAAAACCTGTCCATACCCAGTTGGGTCTGAGCCTGGCATCACCCCAATCTGGTGCCCACCAGCCTGAGGGGGCAGAGCTAATGTCCCCCTGGATGCACACGCCATCCTTGCTTTTTCCAAACTCAACTGAAATAAGCAGGAGAAAAGGTGTGCTCCTCCTGGGTTTTCAGCATCACCAGGGAAAATGCTGGGTCAGCACAGGTGGGGGTTCCCTGTGGCCAGTGTGAGGCTGTGGTTTGGGACGCTGGGTGCCGGCAGTGCCGTGCACAGAGGCAGCACCAGGAACCTGCCCTGGGGGCACAGGCAGCCACTCTCCAGGCTCTTGAGTGCAGATGCTGCGTGAGGGAAGGAGGTGAAGCCAGCACCCAGTTCCTTGGGACCATGTGTGTGCGAGGGAGAAGAGCGGTGCTGGGCCGGCGCGGAGCTGCGCGGTGAGACGCAGGTGGAGCCAGAGCCAAGTGCTGCAGCAGAAAGTGCCGGGATATGGGAAAACATGTTTTTTCCATAACCTCCTACTCAGCTGTTCCAGGAGGAGGGCTAGGAGCTGCAGTGTGCCCAGCACTCAGCCTGCCCCGGGGGAGATGCTCCTCTCCTGTGTCAGCCTGAGCATGATGGCTGCAGAAGGATTGGCTCTGGGAACATCCAGGGGAAAAGAAACGAGAAGGTTTGTGCTCAGAGCCCTGTCCCCATGCTCGGAGTCTTGTTCATGTGCTCAGAGCCCCATTCCTGCATTCAGGGCCCTGTCCCTGCACCTGGAGCCGCCTGCCCTGTGCTTGGAGCCCCCTTCCAGCACAGCCCCGTGGTGTTGCCATGGGCAGGCAGCACCATCACCATCCCAGCCTCCTCCCTGACGTGAGCATCAGGGCATCCTCTGCATTTCTGGGCTTTCCAGAAGAATGAAATTTGAAGAGAAGATCAAAGGTCAGTGAGCAGGAGAGCAGAGTATTTGTGGAAGGCCCGGGAGCGGCGATTGCTCACAGCCCGGCGCACATGGCCAGCTCTGGCTGGGCACAGCTTGGCAGCAGGAGGGCACTGGCCATGGGCCTGCCCCACAGCAGGGGTGGCAACTTGACCTGAGTGGTGACAGTGCATGTCGGGGCAGCTCTGGGGTCGCACAGGGGTCAGCCCTGGCCTCAGGTGGGCATTTGGAAAGTGAGGTGTGACTTGCTGGAGTGAGTCCAGCGAGGCCATGGAGATGCTCCAAGGGCTGTAGCCCCTCTGCTCTGGAGACAGGCTGGGAGAGCTGGGAATGTTCACCTGGAGAAGAGAAAGAATTCTTCTGTGTGAGGGTGGGGAGGCCCTGGCACAGGTTGCCCAGAGAAGCTGTGGCTGCCCCTGGATCCCTGGA
>NW_016691265.1:0-1328 GCF_001604755.1 Lepidothrix coronata | reverse complement strand
TGTGCCGTGGGTGCTGTAGGTGCCATGTGTGCTGTGTGTGTTGTGTGTGCCGTGGGTGCTGTAGGTGCCATGTGTGCTGTGTGTGCTGTGGGTGCTGTGTGTGCTGTGTGTGCTGTGTGTGTTGTGTGTGCCGTGGGTGCTGTGGGTGCTGTAGGTGCCGTGGGTGCTGGGCTGCCTGGCCTGGCCAAGGCGGTGGGAGCAAAATGCTCACACCAGGTTTTGACCTGTGCTGCCTGGGGTACTCAGCATATCATGGTAGTGATGGGGAAGGGCTGGGGGCTCAACGAGGCCGGATGGGGTGGGGTGGGGGCTCCCACCACCTTGTGGTGCTGCCCGGCCTGTGGGCTGGGAAGCTGAGCCATATTTCCCAGTGCCTTCCTGATGCTGCCGTGCAGGAGCTGGATGCTGGGGTTATTTCCCACTGGCAACAGCACAGAAACGATGCCACTTGTCTCTTCATCTTTTCCTTGTCACTGTTGCTCCTTTGACAGGCTGAGGCCAAGAGCCTCTCCCAGGACGGGCGCCGGGAGCCAGAGCCATTTTGCAGGCTGCAGCACAGCTGGTGCCTGGCGCCCAGAGCCCGGCGCTCCAGCTGCCACACTCCGTGGGAAGGTGAGCAAGATGGAATTTTTAACCAATTCACTCGGTGACATTCACGTACCGCAACCCAGCGGTTTCTGCTTGTGGAAACATCTCCACAGGGGATCAGGGAAGTGATGCATTTAGAGGGATTCTAGCAAGAAATTGCAAAAATGCCTCCCCGGGGCCGAGGTAAAGCGGCTGTTAGTGGTGGTGTTTATTCATGAGCGGAGTCGGCCAGGAAAGGATGGATTTTGGAATCGCTCCGGGAGCAGAGCGGGGAGGTGCATCCATTTGTCTCCCTGCTCTACCTGCACTGCCAGCCCCATGTTTGAGTGAGAGCAGGTCCTGTCCTGGCGGGCCAGGGAGGCTGGAGAAATTTCCTTGGAGTAACATGCAGGGACATGAGGGCTGCGACCAGCCGGATATTTTGGTTGCTGTAAGAATTCCTGTGTGCCAGGGAAATGCAAATGGAGGCACAGGGCAGACACTGATTAAAGACTCATTTCAGAGTCAACTGTTCTAGGTGGTGCAAGGGAGTATTTTGTGGATCAGCAGTGTTGTGGTTTTGGCAAGAGGGGAAAGAAGTGACAGATCCCTGTCATTGTCCCTGCATTGTGTATGAAGTGGCTCTCCAGGTGAATAAATTGCTGAATCCCAGGCTGGTTTGTGTTGGAAGGGACCTTAACGCTCATCTCATTCCAACCCCTGCCATGAGCAGGGACACATTCCACCAGCCCAGGTTGCTC
>NW_016691264.1:5255-6523 GCF_001604755.1 Lepidothrix coronata | reverse complement strand
CCCCCGCCGTACATCGCGCTCCCCCCCAGTCCCCCCCAGTGCCCCCCAATCCATCCCAGTCCCCCCCAGTACATCCCAGTGCCCCCCAGAACTCGGGGTGACCCCCCAGGACATTCCAGTGCCCCCCAGTACATCCCAGTGCCCCCCCAGAACTCGGGGTGACCCCCCCCCTCCCAGGACACCCCCGTGCCCACCCCGGGGACTGGGGGCTCCCCCGGACTCCTGGGGGTCCTCACCCCGATTTTGGGGGTCCCCACCCAGTTTTTGGGGTGTCCCCACCAACCCTGGGGTGCCCCTCTAGTTCTTGGGGTCCCCCCAACAGCTGGGACCCCCCCCCGGCTTTGGGGTCCCTCCCAGGTGTTGGGGTCCCCTCAAACACCTGGATCCTGCCCCCCCAAAATTTGGGACCCCCCCCGGGGTTGTGGGGGGTCTGCAGGACTCGGGGGAACCCCCCCCGGACACCCCAGTGGCCCCCAGAACTTGGGGTGACCCCCCCAGTACGTCCCAGTGCCCCCCAAACTGGGAACAGGACCCTGCCCAACCCTGGGGGCTCCCCCCAAAACCCCTGTGCCCCCACCCCCACTTTTGGGGTTCCCCCCGTTTTTGGGGGTCTCACCCTGTACAGGAGGCACTGGGGGGCCCTGCTGTGTCCCCCCCCATTTTTGGGGTCCCCCCCAGGTTTTTGGGGTCTCTTTGAGGGTCTCACCCTGTACAGGAGGCACTGGGGGTCCCTGCTGTGTCCCCCTCTATTTTTGGGGTCCCCCCCCAGGTTTTTGGGGTCTCTTTGGGGTCTCACCCTGTACAGGAGGCACTGGTGGTCCCTGCTGTGTCCCCCTCTATTTTTGGGGTTCCCCCCAGGTTTTTGGGGTCTCTTTGGGGTCTCACCCTGTGCAGCAGGGGCTGGGGGTTCTCCCTGTGTCCCCCCCATTTTTGGGGTCCCCCCCAGGTTTTTGGGGTCTCACTCACCCTGTGCAGGATCGTGGCCAACAAAAGGGTTCTCCCTGTGCCCCCCCCTAGTTTTGGGGTCCCCTCCAGGTTTTTGGGGTCTCTTTGAGGGTCTCACCCTGTGTAGGAGGCACTGGGGGTTCTCCCCTTCATTTTTGGGGTCCCCCCCAGGTTTTTGGGGTCTCTTTGGGGTCTCACCCTGTGTAGGAGGCACTGGGGGTTCTCCCCTTCATTTTTGGGGTCCCCCCCAGGTTTTTGGGGTCTCTTTGGGGTCTCACCCTGTGTAGGAGGCACTGGGGGTTCTCCCCTTCATTTTTGGGGTC
>NW_016691264.1:2988-4707 GCF_001604755.1 Lepidothrix coronata | reverse complement strand
CCCCAGAACTCGGGGTGACCCCCCAGGACACCCCAGTGCCCCCCAGGACTTGGGGGCCCCCCCCAGTACATCCCAGTGCCCCCCAGTACACCCCAGTGCCCCCCAGAACTCGGGGTGACCCCCCAGGACACCCCAGAAATTGGGGACCCCCCGGGGTTGTGGGGGGTTCCCCAGAACTCGGGGGAACCCCCCCCAGTACATCCCAGTGCCCCCCAAAACTCGGGGGATCCCCCGAGGTTGTGGGGGGGTCCTCAGGACTCAGGGTAACCCCCCCAGGACACCCCAGTGCCCCCCAGAAATTGGGGACCCCCCGGGGTTGTGGGGGGTTCCCCAGAACTCGGGGGAACCCCCCCCAGTACATCCCAGTGCCCCCCAAAACTCGGGGTGACCCCCCCCAGTATATCCCAGTGCCCCCCAGAACTGAGGATTCTCCCTGTGTCCCCCCCCTATTTTTGGGGTCCCCCTCCCCATTTTTGGGGTTCGCCTCCCTGTATTTTGGGGTCTCACCCTGTGCAGGAAACACTGGGGGTTCTCCCCCGGTTTTTGGGGTCCCCCCCAGGTTTTTGGGGTCTCTTTGGGGTCTCACCCTGTGCAACGGGGGCTGGGGGTTCTCCCTGTGTTCCCCCCCCATTTTTGGGGTCCCCCCGAAGTTCTTGGGGTCTCACCCTGTGCAGGAGACACTGGGGATTCTCCTCCCCATTTTTGGGGTCCCCCCGAGGTTTTTGGGGTCTCTTTTGGGGTTTCACCCTGCGCAGGAGACGCTGGGGGTCCCTCCTGTGTCCCCCTCCATTTCTGGGGTTCCCCCCAGTTTTGGGGTCTCACCCTGTGCAGGAGGCACTGGGGGTCCCTGCTGTGTTCCCTCCCCAATTTTGGGGTTCCCCTCTCCATTTTTGGGGTCCCCCCGAGGTATTTGGGGTGTTTTTGGGGTGTCTCTCATCCTATGCAGGATGTTCATGCCCTGGACGTGTCTCAGCCCCCGCAGGGTCACGGCCAGCAGGGGGGTTTCCCTGTGTGTCCCCCCCATTTTTGGGGTTCCCCTCTCCATTTTTGGGGTCCCCCCGAGGTATTTGGGGTTATTTTGGGGTGTCTCTCACCCTGTGCAGGATGTTCATCCCGTGGACGTGCCTCAGCCCCCGCAGGGTCATGGCCAGCAGGGGTTTTTCCCTCTATCTCCCCCCCATTTTTGGGGTTCCCCTCTCCATTTTTGGGGTCCCCCCGAGGGTTTTGGGGTTATTTTGGGGTGTCTCTCACCCTGTGCAGGATGTTCATGCCATGGACGTGCCTCAGCCCCCGCAGGGTCATGGCCAGCAGGGGGGTTTCCCTGTGTGTCCCCCCCCATTTTTGGGGTCCCCCCGAGGCTTTTGGGGTGTTTTTGGGGTGTTTTTGGGGTCTCACCCACCCTGTGCAGGATGTTCATGCCGTGGACGTGCCTCAGCCCCCGCAGGGTCATGGCCAGCAGGGCCCTCACGCGGGGGGGGCTCAGGGGGGCGGGGGCCGCCCGGAGGAGCCCCCCCAGGTCCCCCACGAGCAGCTCCAGGGCCAGAACCACGGCGGGACCCTGGGCAAAGACCCCCCAGAGCCGGATCACCTGGGGGGGAGACACAGGGGTCAGGGGGACCCCAAAACACCCCCAAAACACCCCAAAACTGGGCAAAGACCCCCCAGAGCCGGATCACCTGGGGGGGAGACACAGGGGTCAGGGGGACCCCAAAACACCCC
>NW_016691264.1:0-1448 GCF_001604755.1 Lepidothrix coronata | reverse complement strand
AACACCCCAAAACTGGGCAAAGACCCCCCAGAGCCGGATCACCTGGGGGGGAGACACAGGGGTCAGGGGGACCCCAAAACACCCCCAAAACACCCCAAAACTGGGCAAAGACCCCCCAGAGCCGGATCACCTGGGAGGGGAGACACAGGGGTCAGGGGGACCCCAAAACCCCCCCAAAACCCCCCAAAACTGGGCAAAGAATCCCCTGGCAATGGCTCATCTGGGGGGGCACAATGGGGGGGTCAAGGGGACCCCAAAACCCCCCTCAAAAAACACCCCAAAACTGGGCAAAGACCCCCCACAGATCCATCACCTGGAGAGAGCAAAGTAGATTGTGGGGTGCCAGAGTATATTTTGGGGGTCCCAGAGTATATTTTGGGGTCCCAGGGCAGGTTTTGGGGTTCCAGGGTAAGTTTGCGGTCCCAGAGTACGTTTTGGGGTCCCAGGGCAGGTTTTGGGGTCCCAGGGCATGTTTTGGGGTTCCAGGGCGAGTGTTGGGGTTTCCAGGGCAGGTTTTGGGGTCCCAGAGTATATTTTGCGGTCCTAGGGCAAGTTTTGGGGTCCCAGGGCGGGTTTTGGGGTCCCAGGGTGAGTTTTAGGGTCCCAGGATATATTTTGGGGTTTCCAGAGCGGGTTTTGGGGTCCCACGGCAGGTTTTACGGTCCCAGAGTTATTTTGGGGGTCCCACGGTCTGTTTTGGGATCCCAGAGCAGGTTTTGGGGTCCCACAGCATATTTTGGAGTCCCAGGGTGCATTTTGGGGTCTGAGAGCAGGTTTTGGGGTGCTAGGGTATATTTTGGGATCCCAGGATGTGTTTTGGGGTCCCAGGGCAAGTTTTACGGTCCCAGGGTATATTTTGGGGTTTCTGGGGTGAGTTTTGGAGTGCCAGACTCTGTTTTGGAGTGTCAGGGTATATTTTGGGATCTGAGAACAAGTTTTGGGGTCCTAGAGTATATTTTGGGGTCCCAGGGCAGGTTTTGTGGTTTCCAGGGTGGGTTTGGGGGTCCCAGGGCAGATTTTGGGGTTTCCAGGGTAAGTTTTGGGTTTTCCAGGGCCGGGTTTGGGGTCCCAGGGTATATTTTGGGGTCCCAGGGCAGGTTTGGGGGTTTCCAGGGCAGGTTTTGGGGTCCCAAAGTATATTTTGTTGTCCCAGGGTATATTTTGGGGTCCCCGGGCAGGTTTTGGGGTGCCAGGGCAGGTTTTGGGGTCCCTCACGTGGGGGTGCTCCTCCATCTCCCGCAGGGCTTTGATCTCGCGCAGGGTCTGGGGGGGGATCCCGTCCTCGGGTCTCCTCAGGGGCACCTTCTTCAGGGCCACCAGCTCCCCGCTCTGGGGGGGCACAGGGGGGGCTCAGAGGGGTCTCTGGATCCCCTGACCCCTCCCCCAACCTCACAGAGCCCCCACAGACACCCCCCCAAACCCCACAGACTCTTCAAACCCCACAGACT
>NW_016691263.1:4418-6528 GCF_001604755.1 Lepidothrix coronata | reverse complement strand
GGGTGACACAGGTGACCCTGGGAGTGTCCCAGGTGACCCTGAGGTCACAGGTGACCCTGAGGTGACTCTGGTGACTCTGAGGTGACACAGGTGACCCAGGTGACACAGGTGACCCTGGGAGTGTCCCAGGTGACCCTGAGGTCACAGGTGACCCTGAGGTGACTCTGGTGACCCTGGGGTGACACAGGTGACCCTGGGGGTGACCCAGGTGACCCTGAGGTGACCCAGGTGACCCTGGGGGTGACACAGGTGACCCAGGTGACCCCTGAGGTGACCCAGGTGACCCTGAGGTGTCCCAGGTGACCCCAGGGGTGACCCAGGTGACCCTGGGGGTGACACAGGTGACCCAGGTGACCCTGGGAGTGTCCCAGGTGACCCTGGGGGTGACCCAGGTGACCCTGAGGTGACACAGGTGACCCTGAGGTCACACAGGTGACACAGGTGACCCCACAGGTGACTCAGGTGACCCAGGTGTCCCCCCCAGGGCGGGATGCTGGCGGTGAGGGAGAACAGGTGACCCTGGGGGTGACCCAGGTGACCCTGAGGTGACAGAGATGACCCAGGTGACCTTGAGGTGACACAGGTGACCCTGAGGTCACACAGGTGACCCTGGGAGTGTCCCAGGTGACCCTGAGGTCACACAGGTGACCCAGGTGACCCTGAGGTGACACAGGTGACCCTGGGGGTAACACAGGTGACCTTGGTGGCCCAGGTGACCCTGGGGGTGACACAGGTGATACCAATGACCCCAGGGGTGACCCAGGTGACCCAGGTGACCCAGGTGTCCCCCCCAGGGCGGGATGCTGGCGGTGCGGGAGAACAGGTGACCCTGGGGGTGGCACAGGTGACCCTGAGGTGACCCAGGTGACCCAGGTGACCCTGGGGGTGGCACAGGTGACCCAGGTGACCCTGAGGTGACCCAGGTGACCCAGGTGTCCCCCCCAGGGCGGGATGCTGGCGGTGAGGGAGAACAGGTGACCCTGGGGGTGACCCAGGTGACCCAGGTGACCCTGGGGGTGACACAGGTGACCCAGGTGACCCTGGGGGTGACACCAATGACCCCAGGGGTGACCCAGGTGACCCTGAGGTGACTCAGGTGACCCTGAGGTAACACAGGTGACCCTGGGGGTGACACAGGTGACCCTGAAGTGACACAGGGGTGACCCAGGTGACCCTGAGGTGACCCAGGTGACCCTGGGGGTGACACAGGTGACACAGGTGACCCTGGGGGTGGCCCAGGTGACCCTGAGGGTGACCCAGGTGACCCAGGTGACCCTCCTGCCCCCCAGGGCGGGATGCTGGCGGTGCGGGAGAACAGGTGACCCTGGAGGTGACATAGGTGACCCTGGGGGTGACACAGGTGACCCCAGGGGTGACACAGGTGACCCTGGGGGTGACACAGGTGACACAGGTGACTCTGGGGGTGGCACAGGTGACCCTGAGGTCACACAGGTGACACAGGTGACCCTGGGGGTGGCCCAGGTGACCCTGTGGTCACACAGGTGACACAGGTGACCCTGGGGGGGACATAGGTGACACAGGTGACATAAATGACCCTGGGGGTGACACAGGTGACCCTGAGGTCACACAGGTGACCCAGGTGACCCTGGGGGTGACACAGATGACACCAATGACCCCAGGGGTGACCCAGGTGACCCTGAGGTGACCCAGGTGACCCAGGTGTCCCCCCCAGGGCGGGATGCTGGCGGTGCGGGAGAACAGGTGACCCTGGGGGTCTCACAAGTGACACAGGTGACCCTGGGGGTGACCCAGGTGACCCTGAGGTGACACCAATGACCCCCAGGGGTGACCCAGGTGTGCCCCCCAGGGCGGGATGCTGGCGGTGCGGGAGAACAGGTGACCCTGGGGGTGACACAGGTGACCCTGAGGTGACCCAGGTGACTCAGGTGACCCTCCTGCCCCCCAGGGCGGGATGCTGGCGGTGCGGGAGAACAGGTACATCGTGCTGGCCAAGGACTTCGAGAAGGCCTACAAGACCGTCATCAAGAAGGACGAGCAGGAGCACGAGTTCTACAAGTGACACCGAGGGGACAACGAGGGGACAACGACGAGGGGACACCGGGGGGACAACGGGGGGACAACGGGGGGA
>NW_016691263.1:0-1315 GCF_001604755.1 Lepidothrix coronata | reverse complement strand
CTTTGGGGACAGGGGGACAATTTTGGGGACACCTTTGGGGACATGGGGAGACTGGGAGGGACACAGGGACATCCCTGGGGACACCTTTGGGGACAGGGGGACAATTTTGGGGACACCTTTGGGGACATGGGGAGACTGGGAGGGACACAGGGACATCCCTGGGGACACCTTTGGGGACAGGGGGACAATTTTGGGGACACCTTTGGGGACAGGGGGACACTTTGGGGACACCTTTGGGGACGAGGGGACACTGGGAGGGACATGGGGACACTTTGGGGACAGGGGGACACCTTTGGGAACAGGGTGACAATCTTGGGGACACCTTTTGGGGACAGAGGGACACTGGGAGGGACACGGGGACACCTTTGGGGACACCTTTGGGGACAGGGGGACACTGGGAGGGACAGGGGGACACCCCTGGGGACACCTTTGGGGACAATTTTGGGGACAGGGGGACACTGGGAGGGACACAGGGACATCCCTGGGGACACCTTTGGGGACGGGGGGACAATCTGGGGACACTGGGAGGGACAGGGGGACAATTTTGGGGACAGGGGGACACTGGGAGGGACACGGGGACATCCCTGGGGACACGGGGACAATTTTGGGGACACCTTTGGGGACAGGGGGACACTGAGAGGGACATGGGGACAATCTGGGGACACTGAGAGGGACAGGGGGACAACCTTGGGGACACCTTTGGGGACAGGGGGACACTGGGAGGGACACGGGGACATCCCTGAGGACACCTTTGGGGACAGGGGGACACTTTGGGGACACCTTTGGGGACAGGGGGACAATTTTGGGGACAGGGGGACACTGGGAGGGACAGGGGGACATCCCTGGGGACACCTTTGGGGACACTTTTGGGGACAGGGGGACAATCTGAGGACACTGGGAGGGACAGGGGGACAATTTTGGGGACACCTTGGGGACAGGGGGACACCCTTGGGGACACCTTTGGGGACGGGGGGACAATCTGAGGACACTGGGAGGGACAGGGGGACACCCTTGGGAACAGGGGGACAATCTTGGGGACACCTTTTGGGGACAGGGGGACACTGGGAGGGACACAGGGACAATCTTGGGGACAGGGGGACACCTTTGGGGACATTGGGACAATCTTGGGGACACCTTGGGGACAGGGGGACACTGGGAGGGACACGGGGACAATCTTGGGGACACCTTTGGGGACAATTTTGGGGACAGGGGGACACTGGGAGGGACACGGGGACAATCTTGGGGACACCTTTGGGGACAATTTTGGGGACAGGGGGACACTGGGAGGGACACGGGGACACCCCCTGGGGACACC
>NW_016691262.1:5096-6528 GCF_001604755.1 Lepidothrix coronata | reverse complement strand
CCCTTCCCAGTTCATCCCAGTTCACCCCAGTTCATCCCAGTTTGACCAGTGACCCTTCCCAGTCCATCCCAGTTCATCCCAGTTGACCCACAACCCTTCCCAGTTCATCCCAGTTGCTCCCAGTTTGACCAGTGACCCTTCCCAGTTCATCCCAGTTCATCCCAGTTGACCCACAACCCTTCCCAGTTCATCCCAGTTGCTCCCAGTTTGACCAGTGACCCTTCCCAGTCCATCCCAGTTCACCCCAGTTGACCCACAACCCTTCCCAGTTCATCCCAGTTCATCCCATTTGACCAGTGACCCTTCCCAGTCCATCCCAGTTCACTCCAGTTGAACCCAGAGCCCTTCCCAGTTCATCCCAGTTCATCCCAGTTGACCCACAACCCTTCCCAGTTCATCCCAGTTGCTCCCAGTTTGACCAGTGACCCTTCCCAGTCCATCCCAGTTCACTCCAGTTGAACCCAGAGCCCTTCCCAGTTCATCCCAGTTCATCCCAGTTGACCCATGACCCTTCCCACTTCATCCTAGTTCACCTCAGAGCCCTTCCCAGTCCATCCCAGTTCATCCCAGTTGACCATAGACCCCTTCCCAGTTCATCCCAGTTCAGTCCACTTGAACCCACAACCCTTCCCAGTTCACCCCAGTTCATCCCAGTTTGACCAGTGACCCTTCCCAGTCCATCCCAGTTGGCCCTCAACCCTTCCCAGTTCATCCCAGTTGACCCCAGTTTGACCAGTGACCCTTCCCAGTTCATCCCAGTTCACCCCAGACCCCTTCCCAGTTCATCCCAGTTGGCCCTTGACCCTTCCCAGTCCCTCCCAGTCCCTCCCAGTGCCCCCCCCCGTCATCCTCATGGGCCGGCACCGGGGAGGGACTGGGAGGCACTGGGATAGACTGGGAGGGGACTGGAGCGAACTGGGAGGGACTGGGAGGGTTACAAGGGGACTGGGGGGCACTGGGAGCAACTGGGAGGGAACTAGGAGGGACTGGGAGCACTGGGAGGGAACTGGGAGGGACTGGGAGCACTGGGAAGGAACTGGGATGGAACTGGGAGCACTGGGAGGGAACTGGGAGTGAACTGGGAGCACTGGGAGGGAACTGGGAGTGAACTGGGAGCACTGGGAGGGAACTGGGATGGAGCTGGGAGCACTGGGAGTGAACTGGGAGCACTGGGAGGGAACTGGGAGTGAACTGGGAGCACTGGGAGGGAACTGGGAGTGAACTGGGAGCACTGGGAGGGAACTGGGATTTGGGATCCAGGGAAGGGATTTTTTGCCCCTTTTTCCATGAATTTTTTCCCCTTTTTTTCCATGGATTTTCCCCCCTTTTTCCATGGATTTTTGCCCTTTTTTTCCATGGATTTTCACCCCTTTTTCCATGGATTTTCACCCCTTTTTCCATGGATTTTTTGCCCCTTTTCCATGGATTTTTT
>NW_016691262.1:0-1495 GCF_001604755.1 Lepidothrix coronata | reverse complement strand
GTCCATCCCAGTCCATCCCAGTCCATCCCAGTTCATCCCAATCCCTCCCAGTTCATTCCAGCACTTCCCAGTTCATCCCAGTCCCTCCCAATCCCTCCCAGTGCCTCCCAGTTCATCCCAGTCCATCCCAGCATCTCCCAGTCCATCCCAGTTCCTTCCCACTGCTTCCCCCCCACCCCCTCCCAGTTCATCCCAGTTCGTCCCAGTGCCCTCCCAGCACCTCCCAGTTCATCCCAGTCCATCCCAGTTTATCCCAGTGCCCTCCCAGTCCCTCCCAGTCCCTCCCAGTTCATCCCAGTCCCTCCCAGTTCATCCCAGTCCATCCCAGTCCCTCCCAGTTCATCCCAGTGCCCTCCCAGCACCTCCCAGTTCATCCCAATCCCTCCCACTGCTTCCCCGCCACCCCCCTCCCAGTTCATCCCAGTTCGTCCCAGTTCATCCCAGCACCTCCCAGTTCATCCCAGTTCATCCCAGTTCATCCCAGTCCCTCCCAGTTCATCCCAGTTCATCCCAGTCCATCCCAGTTCATCCCAGTGCCCTCCCAGTCCCTCCCAGTTCATCCCAGTCCCTCCCAGTTCATCCCAGTCCATCCCAGCACCTCCCAGTTCATCCCAGTAACCTCCCAGTTCCATCCCAGTGACTCCCAGTTCATCCCAATCCCCCCCAGTTCATCCCAGTCCATCCCAGCACCTCCCAGTTCATCCCAGTTCATCCCAGTCCATCCCAGTCCATCCCAGTCCATCCCAGTGCCCGCCCAGTCCCTCCCAGTTCATCCCAGTCCATCCCAGTTCCCTCCCACTGCTTCCCCCCATCCCCCTCCCAGTTCATCCCAGTTCATCCCAGTTCATCCCAGTCCATCCCAGTCCCTCCCAGTTCATCCCAATCCCTCCCAGTTCATCCCAGTTCATCCCAGTTCGTCCCAGTTCATCCCAGTGCCCTCCCAGTTCATCCCAGTGACTCCCAGTTCATCCCAGTCCCTCCCAGTTCATCCCAGTTCATCCCAGTTCATCCCAGTTCATCCCAGTGCCCTCCCAGCACGTCCCAGTCCCTCCCAGTTCATCCCAGTTATCCCCAGTGGTCCCCCAGTCGCTCCCAGTTCATCCCAGTCCCTCCCAGTGCTTCCCAGTTACCCCCAGTGCCTCCCAGTCACTTCCCAGTCGCTGCCACTAACCCCCAGTCCCCTCCCAGTATATCCCAGTAACCCCCAGTATATCCCAGTGCCATCCCAGTATATCCCAGTGCCATCCCAGTACATCCCAGTGCCATCCCAGTACATCCCACTAACCCTCACTGCCCTCCTGGTCCCTCCCAGTCCCTCCCAGTACACACCAGTCCGCCCCAGTCCCCTCCCAGTATGTCCCAGTATCCCTCAAACACCCTCCCAGTCTCTCCCAGTCCCTCCCAGTATAAACCAGTGACCCTCAAATCCCCTCCCAGTGCCTCCCAATCCCCTCCCAGTCCCTCCCAGTATAAACCAGTGACCCTCAAATCTCCT
>NW_016691261.1:5753-6530 GCF_001604755.1 Lepidothrix coronata | reverse complement strand
TTTTACACCTAAACCTACCCCTAAACCTAACTGTAACCCCCAACCCTAGTTTTACACCTAAACCTACCCCTAAACCTAACTGTAACCCCCAACCCTAGTTTTACACCTAAACCTACCCCTAAACCTAACTGTAACCCCCAACCCTAGTTTTACACTTAAACCTACCCCTAAACCTAACTGTAACCCCGAACCCTAGTTTTACACCTAAACCTACCCCTAAAGCTAACTCTAACCCCTAACCCTAAATCTAACTGTACGCCTAATGGTGACTGTAACCCTCTCTCTATGCCTAAGTCCAGGTGTAGGTCCAGGGTTGATGGGGGGTTTCTGGGTGGTGGTTTTTGTGTTGTGAGGTTTGTTTGTGGTGTTATTTGGGTGGTTTTTTATGTATTTTTATTAATTTTTATTAAAAATTATTTTTACCTGCAATTCTCTGGTTGTCCACAAGGCGGCAGCAGTTCGATTATTTTTCAGTTGCAGTTGCGGTTCTTGTTCACTAGGTGGCGCAGGTGTGGATTTTTTCACATGCAGTTACGGTATTTCGACGGTAGGTGGCAGTATTTCATGTAGAACGTACATGCAATTCCTTTTCTCTGTCACCAGGTGGCAGTGTTTCATGTAAAATATACCTGCAATTCCTTTTCTCTGTCACCAGGTGGCAGTGTTTCATGTAAAATATACCTGCAATTCCTTTTCTCTGTCACCAGGTGGCAGTGTTTCATGTAAAATACACCTGCAATTCCTTTTCTCTGTCACCAGGTGGCAGTGTTTCATGTA
>NW_016691261.1:0-1349 GCF_001604755.1 Lepidothrix coronata | reverse complement strand
AGAGGAGCCTAAAAAAATTAAAACCAGGAGAGGAGACTAAAAAAATTAAAATCAGGAGAGGAGCCTAAAAAAATTAAAACCAGGAGAGGAGACAAAAAAACTAAAATCAGGAGAGGAGCCTAACAAAAATTAAAATCAGGAGAGGAGCAAAAAAAAATTAAAATCTAGAGAGGAGTCAAAAAAATTAAAATCAGGAGAGGAGACTAATAGAAAAAAAAGCAGGAAAGGAGCCTAAAAGAATAAAAAGCAGGAGGGGAGCCTAAAAAAATTAAAATCAGGAGAGGAGCCTAAAAAAATTAAAATCAGGACAGGAGCCAAAAAAAATTAAAATCAGGACAGGAGCCAAAAAAAATTAAAATCAGGACAGGAGACAAAGAGAACTACAATCAGGAGAGGAGACTAAAAAATTTAAAATCAGGAGAGGAGCCTAAGAGAATAAAAATCAGGCGATGATAGTAAAAAAATTAAAATCAGAAGACGAGACTAATAGAATAAAAATCAGGGGAGGAGCCTAAAAAAATTAAACTCAGGAGAGGAGCTTAAGAGAATAAAAATCAGGAGAGGAGCCTACAAAAATTAAAATCAGGAGAGGAGCCTAAGACAATGAAATCAGGAGAGAAGCCTAAAAAAATTAAAATCAGGAGAGGAGACGAAGAGAACTAAAATCAGGAGAGGAGACTAATTTTTGTAGGCTCCTCTCCTGATTTTTATTCTATTAGACTCAGGAGAGGAGCCTAAAAAAATGAAAATTAGGAGAGGAGACTAAAAGAATAAAAATCAAGAGAGGAGCCTAAAAAAATTAAAATCAGGAGAGGAGCCTAAGAATAAAAAGCAGGAGAGGAGTCTAAAGAAATTAAAACCAGGAGAGGAGACTAAGGGAACCACAATCAGGAGAGGAGCCTAATAAAATAAAAATCATGAGAGGAGGCTAAAAAAATGAGAATTAGGAGAGGAGCCTAAGAGAATAAAAATGAGGAGATGATACTAAAAAAAATAAAATCAGGAGAGGAGCCTAAACAAATTAAAATCAGGAGAGGAACCTTAAAAAATTAAAATCAGGAGAGGAGCCTAAGAAAACTAAAATCAGGACAGGAACCTTAAAAAATTAAAATCAGGAGAGGAGACTAAGAGAATGAAATCAGGAGAGGAGCCTAAAAAAGTAAAAATTTAGGAGAGGAGCCTAGAGACAATAAAAATCAGGAGAGGAGCTTAAGAGAATAAAAATCAGGAGAGGAGCCTAAAAAAATTAAATTCAGGAGAGGAGCCTAAAAAAATTAAAACCAGGAGAGGAGACGAAGAGAACTAAAATCAGGAGAGGAGCCTAACAAAAATTAAAATCAGGAGAGGAG
>NW_016691260.1:4211-6550 GCF_001604755.1 Lepidothrix coronata | reverse complement strand
TGGCAGGGGGTGGGACTGGTTGAACTTTAAGGTCTCTTCCAGCCCAAACCACTCTGTGATTGCATTATCTTCACACTATTGCCAGATGACCTCTCAGTGTTCCTTTGGGTGGGGATTTGACCTTGATTTTTATTTTAAACTGTGAAATTACGGTCGTACAAATGAAAGAGCAAAGGGGCAAAAAGAGCCTCTCCCTCACCATCGGTTTTTCCTTGAAGCACAAAGGGCACCTTTCCCCAGGCAGTTCCTCGCTCTGAAAATTTGGAGCAGTACAAAGTGTGGTGCAGAGATCCACAGTCAGGGCTGGGGCTTGGACTTTTGATCCTTAAAAATAGGCTTCTCTTTATCCCACACTGAACATCAAGTCCTGAAGAAGCAGAGATGGGATGTGTTGTTAAGATCTTAGATTCTTCCTGACTAACCTCAGTGCCCGTAGAATATCTAAGTAGTATTTAAAGTTAAAAACTTTCTCAAGTCTCTGTGTTGCTGATGAATATCTGCAGAAGTGCTGAAGGGGGTTGTTCATCCCTAATTCCCTCGTTCATTTTCATTGCACCAGCTCGGTTGGAAATGCTCCTGAATTGATTTCCGTGCTTTTCATTTTTCCTGTTGAAGTTAATGTGG
The DNA here is from genome assembly GCF_001604755.1 of Lepidothrix coronata. NCBI lineage: Eukaryota > Metazoa > Chordata > Aves > Passeriformes > Pipridae > Lepidothrix > Lepidothrix coronata. The sequence goes on along the minus strand of NW_016691260.1, from coordinate 5,926 downwards.
TTTCCAAAACCAGAAAGCTGCACTGTAAAATACCTCTCTTTGTCCATCCGCTCTGTTTATTTTCACCCCTATAAACTTTTATTGAAGAAAAGGAGACAAAATTTAAGAACAAATTCTGCCTTTTAAAGCTGCAGCATCTTCTCAATAGAAATAACTTGGAATGTGCAGTTTTGGGTCGTTCTTGGATTCATGTCCTGCAGGTCGACTATTTCTGTGCCATGAGCCAAAGAAAGTGAGCTAAATTTTAACTATATCCACAATTTCATTGATGTCCCTGCATGGAATTTATCTATTAGTGTGAAACCACAGGAAAAAAATAAAAGTAGCTGGAAGAGAGCCCCCTCTTAGAGAGATCAGGCTCTTAGGAGGTATCTCATCACCTTTGTGGCAGAGAGAGCTCAGGCAGCTCCTCTCCATACAGTGGTTTCCTTCCAGATTAAAATACAGTGGATTAAGCAGTGGATTAAAATATTCAGGCTGAGATGAAGTTCTGTATCTATGGGGGAAGAGGGGAAATGGAGAAATGTGTGAGAACAACTGGAATACAGGGAATATTTGCAAATATAGGTTTAGTTAAAAATTTAGTATTACAATTTTTTGAACTTCACTAGTGGGATAAACATATATATAAATATGTATATTATATATTTCATGCTGGAATGAACACAAAAAAATCCTCATATCCAGTGAGGTAATTGTTCCTTTTTTGGTAAAATGTTTACTGATTATTCTCTAATTTAATTTAACCAACATTTATCACTTTAGCAAAGGAATTCATTGATTAAGAGTCCAAGGTTTTGGTGTCACCAATCTGGAGGCAGATTCTTCATTCCAGGCATTTCCTGCAGGAGAACACACCTGAGGAGTTTTAAATGTAAAAGGAGTTAAAGCAAAAGGCAGAGACTTTGTATTGTTTACCTTTCCCCCTTCTAAATCATGTTTCTGAAATGTTTTAGGAATTGTTTTTAACTTTTGTCAGAAGCTGACAAGCCCAACTTAGGTTCCTCCTAAACACATAACTCACAACATGAAAGCAATTCCTCTCTACGCTTTCGTAAATGAAAATAATTTGGTCTTTGGTCTTACTTTTGGCATTTGAGACAATCAGTTCCTTTGGTAGACCTTATGATATATTAATTTGTAGCTACTACTTTCATCTGCAGCTATTCCACTGGAAGCTGAGTTGCCTATGAAAAAGGAATTTGATGTTTTCTGTTCTATTTTTTGTTTCTAATGTCCACATTTACATAAAATACCTGTTTGTTTTGCCTTTTGAAGTCGGAGAAAAAGGGATGAGATGCTTCTCAGTGAAAATGAGGTTTCTTGTGCCTACTAATTTTTCTTCCAGAGGAAATATATCTGGCCCTGGGGAGGGAATGTAGTGGGCATTCCCTGCTTCCCACCAGTGCAATATTGGCTTTGCAGGGGGCTGGTTTGCAGGTTTGTTTCCTCCTGGAAACTTGTTTGCTGTGGTTTAGTCCCAGATGGCAACTAAAATACCAATAACCAGTCACTCCTTACCCCCAGCAGGAGAAGGGGAAGAGAATTGAAAGGTTAAAAGTGAGAAGGTTTGAGATAAGAGCACAGAATCCTAAAGAGGTTTGGGTTGGAAGGGACCTTAAAGCTCATCCAGTTCCACCCCCTGCCATGGGCAGGGACACCTTCCACTAGCCCAGGTTGCTCCAAGCCCCGTCCAACCTGGCCTTGGACACTTC
>NW_016691260.1:0-2524 GCF_001604755.1 Lepidothrix coronata | reverse complement strand
CCAACCCTTCCTCCCCCAGCCTCCCCTCCAGAACCCTACACTGCCCCCAGCCCTTCACTGCCCCCCAGGCACCCTCCCAGCGCTCCAGCCCCCCATACTCTGCCTCCGCCAGCCCCTCCACCGTCCCCAGCGCCCCCATACCCCCCTGTGTCCCCCCTGTCCCCATATCCCGCCCCCGGCCTCCCAAATCCCGCACCCCCTTGTACCCCCCGCCCGCCACGCGGCCGGAAGCGCGGCCCGGAAACCCACCGAGAGGGGCCCGCGGGCCAGAGCGGCGCCGGGGGCGCGGCCCGCCAGAGACAGCGCCCCCGCGCGGCGGGAGCCGGCACTGCAGCCGGGACGGGGTCCGGGATCCGCTCGCGATCCCCCGGGAGCGGCCGGGAATGAGCCCGGGGCTGGGGCAGGCAGGGAAAGCGGGGAGCACTGACGGGAGCGGCTCGGGGGAGGCAGAGAACAGACCCCTGTGTCGCTCCGTTTGGTTTTGGAGCTGCTGGTCCAGAGGAGGGCACGGAGATGCTCCAAGGGATGCAGCCTTGGAGATGCTCCAAGGGATGCAGCCCCTCTGCTCTGGTAGAACTGCGGGTGTTCAGCCTGGAGAAGAGAAGGGTCCAGCGAGACCTCAGAGCCTCTTCCAGTGCCTAAAGGCGAATTGTAAAAAGATGGAGAGTGACTCTTTACAGGGGCAGGCGGTGACAGGACAAAATTGAACAGTTTTAAGCTAAAAGAGGAGAGATTCAGACTAGATATAAGGAAGAACCTTTTAACAGTGAGGGTGGTGAGGTCCTGGCACAGGTTGCCCAGAGAAGCTGTGGCTGCCCCATCCCTGGAAGTGTCCAAGGCCAGGTTGGATGGGGCTTGAAGCAACCTGGGATAGTGGAAGGTGTCTCTGCCCATGGCAGGGTAAACTCCCTTCCAACCCAAATTGTTCCATAATTCTGTGATTATATGTCCCCAGTAGGCAAAATCTCTGCACACAGAAGGTTCAGAAGATGCTCTTGCTGGAGCTGAAGCTGCAGGGAAGTTAATACACAGTAAATCAGTATTTTAGATCTAATTTTCTATTGATGGTTTTCAAGCCCGCCTGTTTATGTTGAGTTGTGCTGCTCTTTCAGTGGCTCTGACAACCCCACTCCTGGCTAAGCGAAAGGCTTTCAGCACTAATACAGGTACCTCACTCATGAAATTTAATCAAAAATGTACCTCCAAGACATTTCAGTATAAACAGCCCAGCAGAAGAAAACCTCTCCAACAATAACTTGCTCCCTGATGGCTCATTAAAAATGAGCCAGAGCTTGGTTTATTTCTGCAATAACACATTTTAGCAGACCTTTTATAAAATATACATACAGGTCTAAATCATGCAAAACCTGGATGGGAGGAGCAGCTGGTGAAGCCAAGCACCACAGCACAAGCAAACACTCATTTTCGGGTGGCCCATTAAACCTTAGTGTGGCCTCTCAGTGCTGGCACATCCGAAGAAGGGGATGGAATGACACAGGGACAAGGTTTGTCCCACCAGCCCAGCCCCACACTGTGCCAGCTGAGCAGGTAATTCAACGCTCTGGTTCCCCAGGAATCGGTGCCTGCACTGCTCAGAGCCTGCTCTGAATACTAAACTATTCCATTTCCTTGTGATTTTTCTTCTGGTGATTGTAAATACACGGCTGGAATGTTCTACAAATACTAAGTAACATCTTTCCAGTCCCTGTGAAAGCAGAGGTCACGATCCCCGTTTTGCACAAAGAATTGTGATGCAAAGAGATGAATGAAAACACAAACAGGCTCAGATCTGAGGAGCTGGCTTTGCAAAATCTGCTCTTGTGCTTTTGAGAGCACAAAGCCCTTCCCTGCTGCCTCCTGACCAGTGCTCACAACCTGAGGGATATTTTCTCTGCCAACACAGCCCAGGTTTTCACGTGTTGCTGGTTTCCCATTGGAAGCAGTACTGCTCAGTTTCTTTTTCCTTTCAGATTCATAGAATCGTCCAGGTTGGAAAAGACCTCCAAGATCACCACATCCAACTGTGACTGCAGCAAATCCTTCAATGGTGCCAGGAGGTGCCCAGAGCACGGGGGAAGAGCCCTGCAGCCTGAGGCTGGACCCTGGAGCCAAATGTGCTGTGGTCACCTGAGGCTCCTTGAAGGGCCGGATGAGCCAGCCAGGCTGTGCTGACACTCTCACAAAAGAGATGGGCTTTTCCAACTGAATTAGAAGGGCTCTGAGACCCTCAAAACATTATCACCAGTCTGGCAGGGAGGTGGAAGAAGCACCCAGACACCCCACTGTGGACAGGGAGAGCCACCAATTCCCTTGGAGCAGCACAGGGGCACGTGTGTGCAGAGCAAAAGCATTTCACACCCTTCCATGAATTTCACTTGGGAAGGCAAAAGCATTTCATGCCGATGCTGCAGACGGTCCAGCCTGCTGCTCCTCTTTGCCCTGGCCCCAGATGGTCCAGCCTGCTGCCCCTCTTTGCCCTGGCCCCAGATGGTCCAGCCTGCTGCCCCTCTTTGCCCTGGCCCCA
>NW_016691259.1:2379-6553 GCF_001604755.1 Lepidothrix coronata | reverse complement strand
AAGTGTCCAAGGCCAGGCTGGAGCAACCTGGACTGGTGGAAGGTGTCCCTGCCCATGGCAGAGGATGGAATGAAATGAGCTTGAAGGTCCCTTCCAACCCAAACCATCCTGTGATCTGTAATAGCTTTTGGCACAAGTGGATGGTGATTTTATTATGTGTACACATTTTTTTTTGGGCAGAGCATGGTTAACTAAGTGTGGGAATGGAGTGATTTACAGTTGAGATAGAAAAGTGCTGCTGCCTGTGTGCAGTGAAACTTCCTTGGCATTTCTTGCAAGAGCAGTGCAAAGGGAACATTGGAAATAGCAGCTGTAGTGGGCTGGAATCAGAGAGCTGTGCTCAGTGGCATCTGCACAGAGACTGACTTAGTATGTCTGTATTTGCATTATTTTAATGAATTGTCTGGGAGGAAAGGGTCTGCTATGGGTTGGTTCTGAAGCTTTGTGTTTGTGGCAGCACCAACTCAAAGTCTATTTACTGATTGAAGGGAGTAGGAGGAAATTTTCCCAATTTGCTTCAGCAGCTTTTAAAAGAAGAGACACATGTTGACTACTGAGGGCGTTGTGGGGTTCTTTGCTGTTGAGGATTGTTTGGGTTTTCTTTGGTTGTGGGGGTTTAATTGCTTTTATTATTTTATTGCTTTTATATTTTTTGCAACATTCCAAGGAGACTGAAAATGGGGTCACCAACTCTCCTGTTTCGGAGCAGTTTTGAGGAGGGAATCTCAAATTCTGCTCTTTCTTCACATGCTCAGCTTTCTGGGCACAACCAGCTGTGTACAAATGCCTGGTGACAACTGTGCTTAAACCTCAGTGGCCTTGGGCAGAGTCTGCACTGTTTGCGAAACAGGGCAGAATAGGGAAAATAGAGAAAACTGGAGGGAAATTAGTGACAGTTACAGGAGTTCAGAGAATCACCACTGAAGATCTGAGGAGGGAAGGGCTGGTGGAGATGAAGGGGTTGAGCTGTGATGTGTAACTTGTTTGAACCTACAAATATCTTCTTGAAGATCACCAAAAAGAGTTGGAAAAACTATTTCATGTTCTGTGCAGAGCTGTTTGAGAAGACTTGAAATGAATAACTCAATTGCTGAATATACTTGAAAAAAAAGTTTATCTGATGTTTTTTTGTGTCCTGCAGTGCACTGTCACCCTGGCAGAGAGCCTTTGAATGGCTTTTCACGGGGTATATCAAGTATTTCCATATGCCCAGCTCAAGAATTCATCTTAATGGTACATCTTAGGCCTTTGCTGGGCAAAATGAGATAAGCAGGACGTGAAATCCCAACTTAGATGTCAGAATTTATTGTGTACTTGGAGCTGAGTTGACAGGCATTAGCAGCGGGGTGAGAGTGTCTGAGAAGGCTCAGTTAAGGAGGAAGGAAAGAGCATGAGAATAAAACCAGTTTGAAGAACATCCCCATCATTTTTCTGATCTATCTGGGAAGATCTTGATCTTTGTAACACTCATTGCACACTTCTGCCAAAAACTGCTTTACTCTGCCCAGATCTCTGTCCTTACTCATCCTACCAAATTATACTGGAGATACTTCCCAGTTACTCTGCAGCTACTTGAGAGCTTCCATATTTCAGTTTAATGCTCCCAAGCCCATATCTGTAAAGCTCTGCAAAAGAAATAAAACTAGGTGGAGATAAACATCCTCTGTAAGAACTTCGTTGGAAACAAGTATTTATTTCCTTGCTCAAGAATGCCATAAAAATAAATGCTAATTTTTGGGGTATTTTAATACTTAAAACAGATTTTGGAGTTTCTGTTAGTTAAGCTGATTCTTCTTGTGGGCTAAATCAGGGCCTATTCCAAAGTTGTGGCTGTTCAAAGAGATTCAATAGTGTTTTTTATCCTTGTCTTCCCAGGTCAGGTAAATGCATGTTGCATTTAACTTATTCCTGGCATCCAGATATTCTTAACATTGCCTAACTCCTCCTCACAAATGTTATGTCAGCAGCCAAAAATGATGGAAATTGATCTTTATCCTCTTAAAATGCAATATGTGGGAACTCTCCTGTGGAGGATGTTCCATTTCTCTGGGGTCGAGCAATTGGGTGGCACTTTCCTTCCTGCCTGAAGGTGACATTTAGTTGTTCACAGCCGGGCTGTGGCTTTCTGGGTTGACTGATGGCAAGTGCTTTCCTTCCTGCCAGGTCACCCTCTTGGATTACACAGCTCCAGCAGCAAGTGGGACGCTGGGAATCCTGCCAGCAACCTGTCCACGGTGGCGATCATGCCGGTGTCCGAGGAGGTGCCGCTGACGGCCTTCACCCTGGAGCTCAAACATGCCCTCAGTGCTGTGGGTGAGTGTTTCCATCCTGCTCCATCACAGGAAAGAAATCCTGCTTGTCTTTTTAGGAAGGTGTGGCCTGTCAGGAGTCACAGGTGGGTTCCTGCTGCTTTAGAGGGGTAGTGATACATGAAACGATCAGAGGGTTTGAGAGGTTTTGGAGAGACTCCACTGCAGCCTTACAGGGCTTTAAGGGGGATAATAAAAAGGAGGGAGGAGGATTTTTAATACAGGTAGATAGTGACAGGACAAGGGGGAATGGCTTCCCACTGCCAGAGGGCAGGGCTAGATGAGATATTGGGAAGAAATTTTTTACAGAAAGTGATCAACCATTGGAATGGGCTGCCCAGGGAGGGGGTGGATTCTCCATCCCTGGAGGTGTTTAAGGTGAGACTGGATGTGGCATCAGTGCCATGGGCTGGGAACCACGGCGGGGTTGGATCATCACTTGATGATCTCAGAGGTCCTTTCCAACCTGGCTGATTCTATAATTCTATGATTCCATGGACATTAGTTAAGCAGAGGGGAAATTAATGGTTTCCCGGAGCCTGCTCTGTAGCAGCTGCAGGAACAGACTGTCATGGTCAATAGGAGGGAGCTTTGGGATGGTGAGAGAGCCTGAGTGGGTCTTACTGGGATGGAGTTGATTGAGAAGCAGCCAGGAAAACAATGTGTTTCTAAGGTAGATGAAGTGGAGAGTGGTAAGCCGGGTCAGAAAGGTGGAATTGTGCTGAGGAAAGTGCTCTCCAACACCATCTGAGAAACAGGAAAATGCTTTATCCTGTTGTGCCCTGCACAAAAGTGTTCTGGGAGTTAATCTGAAAAGGGGAGTGGGTGGCAGGAGGAGGAGGAATGGTTTATTTCCCTTGCAAAATGTGTATCTCAACATCCTGCTCTGGGCCAGGGGGATGGATTCGCAGTTGCAGTGGTGTCCAGGAGAGCAGGAGGGGTTTGGGGGCTTTTGTGGAACAGAACTGATGCACTGGAGCCCCAAGTAGCTCTTGAGATGGAGATTTACTCAATGTTTTAGACTTGTAAGGTCAGATTTTTTCCTTCTGGCCTGAAAACTCTCTTGCATAAGCTCAGGAGAGTGGGATTTTGTCTGCTTTGGGGGTATTTTTGATAGTTCACTCAGGCATCTTCCCAGCCCAGGCTCCAGAGTCCTGACTTGCACCGTGAGCCCCTGTAGTGAATATTTAGGTGCTGGCAAAGCCCCTGTGACCTTCCTTGAGTCTTTTCCCAGCTTGAGCCTGGAGCACTGGGTGGGAACCTCAGTTTTAGGGCTCTGTGCACACCTGGCCTGACAGCAGAAGTGTCTGATCAGTGGCTCCACTGCTCGTTATCGGTTGCAGTGATTAACTCTGATTAACTGATGCTAGTGCACCTCCTAGTCATGAGGAAGGATTAATTCAACTTTCTCCCAAACTAAACCAAGCTCAGCTCTATCCATAGCACGAGGAGTCCAAAACTTGCATTCACTTTGCAGGCAATTAATGATCCTTTCCTAATTTAGAAACCTCCTGGTGTTCTTCCATAAGTCTGGGCTCCAACTCGCTGCCTTCTTGCAGTGCAGATTTCTCTTCAAACCTTACATTTAAACCACCTGGTGCTGTGCCAGCAGGAGGTGTGTTTGCAGGGCTGGGTGGTTGATGTTAGAAGAGACTGTAAAATCCAGGATGTGCCGCAGGGATGAGCACGGCAGACGCTTCCGACTGGGAAGGCTGTGCAGCCCCGGGTGACAGTGACGCCGTGGGAATGGGATAATTGTGCCACCAGAATTCCTGCCTTCCCCCTCTGCCCAAACTCTCACTGCCAATTCCTAGAGCTTCCACAGAATCATTGCATTGTCAAGGTTGGAAAAGCCCTCCAAGATC
>NW_016691259.1:0-2228 GCF_001604755.1 Lepidothrix coronata | reverse complement strand
CTTCTCTTTCTTCTCTTTCTTCTCTTTCTTCTCTTTCTTCTCTTTCTTCTCTTTCTTCTCTTTCTTCTCTTTCTTCTCTTTCTTCTCTTTCTTCTCTTTTTTCTCTTCTCTTTCTTCTCTTCTTTCTCTCTTTCTCTCTTTCTCTCTTTCTCTCTTTTCTCTCTCTTTTTTCTCTTTCTCCCCTTTCCCCCCCTTTCCTCCCCTTCCCATCTTTTTTTCCCTTTTTCTCTCTTTCCTTGTTTGCCCTCTTTTTTCCTGCCTTGTTTTCTCTCTTTTTCTCCCCTTGTTTTCTCTCTTTTTTCCTCCCTTGTTTTCTCTCTTTTTTGTCCCTTGTTTTCTCTCCTTTTTTTTTAAGCTTTTGTATTTTCTCCTTTGCACTCTGGGTATAAATTGTTTGGGTGTTCCTTCTCAGTGCCTGACGAAGGACTGTGTGCAGATGGTGCTTTGCTGTGAGGGTTTAGAATGTTTTCTCCTAATTTCTTGCACCAAAAAATGAACTGAATAATGAAGTGAGGTTTTGATTTGTTTTCAGGTTGTCCTGGTATTCACCTGTACATTTGACATGGGGGGAACTGTTGCCCAGAGAAGCTGTGGCTGCCCCAGCCCTGGAAGTGTCCAAGGCCAGGTTGGACGGGGCTTGGAGCAACCTGGGCTGGTGGAAGGTGTCCCTGCCCGTGGCAGGGGTGGCACTGGATGAGCTTTAAGGTCCCTTCCAACCCAAACCAGTCTGGGATTCCATGATTCCATGATTCCATGTGGGGTGGTGAAGCTTCCTGCTGCTGCCACCTGAGCACTTACCTGAGCTTCCACCTGTCAGCTGGGCTAATTAGCACTGGGGGTTGGGTGTGAACTGTGATTAGACCTGCCCTGCATTTATGGAGATGAGAGGTGTTAATGTGCTTAAGAGGCTTAATTGAAAATCTTGTCTTAAGGAAGTCTCAGTGTACACCTTCCTGGATTTGAAGATAAGGGGTTTCACTGTGTAGATTTGCTGCTGTTTGCATTTTTTTTTGTGTGTTTATTTTTTGGTTTTAACCAACTTCTTTTTTTTTTTCTAACTGTAAATTCTAATCAGCTGTTGCTATTTAACACTTGACTTAACATTTGATCCATATTTACATTTGAAGCTCTAGGCTTCAAATATGTTCCAGAGCAGCGGAGGGCAGCGTTAACATGTGGGGAGAAAGCAGCTGTTTTTAGCTTTCTTTTGCAACTTAATATGTTACTTTAGAAAATTCCTTCCTCTTCCTATTAATATTAACTTAGCTGAATATTGCAGTGGTGCCTTGAATTCTCCTGCTGCAAGTTGGAGGCAAGAGGAAAGAAGGAATTAGGAGGATGGAGGCAGGAACACTGAGATCATTGCAGGAATCATCCTGAGTTTTCAGCTGCTGCAGCTCTGAGAAGGATCCTGCCCTTGGGATATAGGCTGACCCTCATTCCTGGGAGCGTGGTGGGAATGCAGGCTGGGTTGTGACATAACAGTTAGGAGATGCTTTTCCTTTTCCTGGAACTGGCATGAGAAGGCTGTTGGCAGTGCTTAGAGTTAGAGCTGGTTGCTGGTTGATCTGTTTAACAGGATTTTTGGGTGGGTTTTTTTGGTAATTTTTAGCCACTTCTGTCTTATTAAAGGAATATAAAAATACTGACAAATAGAAGATCTCAGTCTGTTAGTGAATATGGACTGTCTACAAGAACTGGAGAAGTATTCAGAGGCTTCTCCAGTTCTTGTAAAAAACCACTTTTACCTGTAATGAGACAGGACTAAGTGGTTTTGCTGCTTAATTCTGTTGTGTGGGTTTAAGTATATTTTTTTCAAATTTCTTTTTTTTAAATGGTTCAATTTGTAAGGGGAGCAGCCTGCTCTCCATCATGGGCTTTCTGTGCCCCAGGACACCCTGGCCTGGCCAGCTGTGCTTGTGCTCTGCAAACAGGGAGCATCAAGGTGTGGGAACACCCACAGCTCTCTCCAGCCCATTTGTGCTGGTTTCTCTGACATTTGGTGTTCCTGTGATTTATGATAATTCAGATATTATTTCCAGATAGTGTGACTGTGTTCCAGTTAAATGCTAAGGAATGTTCATGCTCCCATGGAGCTTAGGATCATGGAATGACCTGGGTTGGAAGGGACCTTCAAGCTTGTCGTGTTCCACCCCCTGCCATGGGCAGGGACACTTCCCACCAGCCCAGGTTGCTCCAAGCCCCATCCAACCTGGCCTTGGACACTT
>NW_016691258.1:5536-6559 GCF_001604755.1 Lepidothrix coronata | reverse complement strand
GAGTTCTGGGGGGTCTCCGCCCCCTCCTACCTCCCCCCGCTCTGATCCCCCTCCCCCCCCCAAAACACCCGGGGGGGCTGCGCGGGGCTGGGGGGGAGGGGACGGGGCTGGGCCCGGGGATGGGCGTCCGTCTGTCCCTCTGTCCCTCTGTCCCCATGTGTCCCCGCGTCCGTCTGTCCCTCTGTCCCCGCGTCCGTCTGTCCCTCTGTCCCTGTGTGTCCCCATGTCCGTCTGTCCCTCTGTCCCTGTGTGTCCCCACGTCCGTCTGTCCCTCTGTCCCCGTGTGTCCCCGTGTCCGTCTGTCCCTCTGTCCCCACGTCCGTCTGTCCCACTGTCCCTCTGTCCCCATGTCCATGTGTCTCTCTGTCCCTCTGTCCCCATGTGTCCCCATGTCCGTCTGTCCCTCTGTCCCCATGTGTCCCCATGTCCGTCTGTCCCTCTGTCCCTCTGTCCCCGTGTGTCCCCATGTCTGGCCGTCTGTGTGTCCCCGTGTCCATGTGTCCCTCTGTCCCTCTGTCCTCATGTCCGTCTGTCCCTCTGTCCCCGTGTCCGTGTGTCTGCGTGTCCGGGTGTCCCCATGTCCCCATGTCCATGTGTCCCTCTGTCCCTCTGTCCTCATGTCTGTCTGCCTGTCTGTCTGTCTGTCCCTCTGTCCCCATGTCCATGTGTCCCTCTGTCCCTCTGTCCTCATGTCCCTCTGTCCCTCTGTCCTCATGTCCCTCTGTCCCTCTGTCCTCATGTCCGTCTGTCCCCGTGTCCATGTGTCTGGGTGTCTGTGTGTCCCCACATCCGTGTGTCCCTCTGTCCCTCTGTCCCTCTGTCCCTCTGTCCCCGTGTCCGTGTGTCCCTCTGTCCCCGTGTGTCCCTGTGTCCGTGTGCACGTATGTTGTGTGTCATGTGTCCGTGTCCACGTGTCCCCACATCTGCCACGTCCCCGTGTCCCACTGTCCCCCTGTCCCACTGTCCGTGTGTCCCACTGTCCGTGTGTCCCACTGTCCATGTGTCCCCATGTCCGTGTGTCCC
>NW_016691258.1:0-1519 GCF_001604755.1 Lepidothrix coronata | reverse complement strand
CCCCATCCCTGTCCCCATCCCTGTCCCCATCCCTGTCCCCATCCATGTCCCCCTCATGTCCCCACCCATGTCCCCATCCATGCTCTCATCTCCATGTCCATCCCCATCCCCATATCCCCCTCCATGTCCACCTCCACGTCCACTTTTTCCCATCCATGTCCCCGTTCCTATGTCCTCATCCATGTCCCCATCTCCCCACCGACGCTTCCATCCCCATCCCCATTCCCGTGTCCCCATCCATGTTCCCATTCCCATGTCCCCATCCCTGTCCCCATCCATGTCCCCATTCCCATGTCCCCATCGACACCTCCATCCCCACATCCCTCTCGACACCTCCATCCCCATCCCCATCCCCATCCCTGTCCCTGTCCCTGTCCACGTCCCCATCCCTGTCCCCTTCGACGCCTCCATCTCCATCCCCATTCCTATATCCCCATCTCCATCCATGTCCCCATCCATGTCCCCATCCCCACGTCCCCCTCGACACCTCCATCCCCACCCCCATCCCCATCCCTGTCCCCATCCCTGTCCCCATCCCTGTCCCCATCCATGTCCCCATCCCTGTCCCCATCCCTGTCCCCATCCATGTCCCCATTCCCATGTCCCCATCCCTGTCCCCATCCATGTCACCATTCCCTTGTCCCCATCGATGCCTCCATCCCCACATTCCCATCCCCATCCCCATCCCTGTCCCCATCCCCGTGTCCCCATCGACACCTCCATCCCCACATCCCCGTCCATGTCCCCATCCCCACGTCCCCCTCGACGCCTCCATCCCCATCCATGTCCGCATCCCTGTCCCCGTCCATGTCCCCATCCCTGTCCCCCTCGACACCTCCATCCCCACCCCCATTCCCGTGTCCCCATCCCTTTCCCCGTCCATGTCCCCATCCCTGTCCCCCTCGACGCCCCCCACGCCCACGCCGGTGTCCCCGCCCGTCCCCACGGGTGTCCCGTGCCCCCGCCCGTCCCCACGGGTGTCCCGTGTCCCCACCCGTCCCCACGGGTGTCCTGTGCCCCTGCCCGTGCCCACGGGTGTCCCGTGTCCCCGCCCGTCCCCACGGGTGTCCCGTGTCCCCGCCCGTCCCCACGGGTGTCCCGTGCCCCCGCCCGTGCCCACGGGTGCCCCGTGTCGGTCCCCGCTGGCAGGTGGAGATGCTGGAGCGCAAGTACGGGGGCTATTTCCGCTCTCGGCGCGCGGCGCGGACGATCCAGGCGGCGTTCCGGCGCTACCGCATGGCGCAGAAGTTCGAGCGGCTGCGCAGCGAGGGCGGCCGCGCCCGGCGCCTGGCGCTGCCCGGCCTGCGCCTCCAGTTCTCCTTCGAGGAGTACGACCGGGGCCCCCCCGCGCCCGCCCCCGGCCCCCCGCCCCCCCCGCCCCCCTACTTCCAGGGCAAACCCGCCTCGCTGGACGAGGGCGTCCTGGGGGGCCCCCGGCCCCCCGCCCCCCCCGCCCCCCTACTTCCAGGGCAAACCCGCCTCGCTGGACGAGGGCGTCCTGGGGGGCCCCCGGCGCGCC
>NW_016691257.1:4122-6574 GCF_001604755.1 Lepidothrix coronata | reverse complement strand
GACCCCCCCAGAAGGGACAGAGACCCCCCAAAGGGGACCTGGTGACCCCCCCAGAGGGGACAGGGACCCCCTAAAAGGGACAGAGACCCCCCCAGAGGGGACCTGGTGACCCCCAGGGGGACATGGGGGGGACAGGGCCACCCTTGGGGGGGACAAAGTGACCCCCAGGGGGACAAAGTGACCAAAAAGGGACGAAGTGACCCCAAAAGGGACGAAGTGACCCCAAAGAGGGACAAAGTGACCCCAAAAAGGGACAAAGTGACCCCAAAAGGGACAAAGTGACCCCCAGAGGACACAGAGTGACGCCCAGTGTGACAAAGTGACCCTCGGGGGGCACAAACTGACCCCCGGGGGGACAAAGTGACCTCCAGGGTGACAAAGTGACCCCCAGAGGGGACAAAGTGACCCCAAAGAGGGACAAAGTGACCCCCGGGGGTGACAAAGTGACCCCCAGGGGACACAGGGCCACTCCAAGGGGGACAAAGTGACCCCCAGGGGACACAGGGCCACCCCTGGGGTGACAAAGTGACCCCCAGGGGGGACAAAGTGACCCCAAAGAGGGACAAAGTGACCCTGAGGTGACACAGGGCCACCCCCAGGGGTGACGAAGTGACCCCCGGGGGGGACAAAGTGACCCCCAGGGGGGACCAAGTGACCCCAAAGAGGGACAAAGAGACCCCAAAAAGGGACGAAGTGACCCCCGGGGGTGACAAAGTGACCCCAAAGAGGGACAAAGTGACCCCCAGGAGGGACAAAGTGACCCCAAAGAAGGACAAAGTGACCCCCAGAGGACACAGGGCCACCCCCGGGGTGACAAAGTGACCCCCAGGAGGGACAAAGTGACCCCCAAGTGACACAGGGCCACTCCCGAGGTGACAAAGTGACCCCCGGGGGGGACAAAGTGACCCCAAAGAGGGACAAAGTGACCCCAAAGAGGGACAAAGTGACCCCCAGAGGACACAGAGTGACCTCCGGGGTGACAAAGTGACCCTCGGGGGGGACAAAGTGACCCCCAGAGGACACAGGACCACTCCAAGGGGGACAAAGTGACCCCAAAGAGGAACAAATTGACCCCCAGGTGACACAGGGCCACCCCCGGGGTGACACCAGAGGGACATTCCTGGCTAGGGTTGCCCCTCCCAGTGCCACCACCCCGTGTCCCCAAGGCCACCCAATGTCCCCAAAGCCACCCTTCCCCAGTTTGGGGTGTCCCCGTGTCCCCTCTAGGGTCGGTGCCACCATTCCCTGTCCCCAAGGCCACCCCCTGTCCCCATAGTCACCCCAATGTCCCCAAGGCCACCCAATGTCCCCAAAGCCACCCCAATGTCCCCAAGGCCACCCAATGTCCCCAAAGCCACCCTTCCCCAGTTTGGGGTGTCCCCGTGTCCCCTCCAGGGTCGGTGCCACCATTCCCTGTCCCCAAGGCCACCCAATGTCCCCAAAGCCACCCAATGTCCCCAAAGCCACCCTTTCCCAGCTCGGGGTGTCCCCGTGTCCCCTCTAGGGACAGTGCCACCACCCCCTGTCCCCACGGCCATCCCAATGTCCCCAAGGCCACCCAATGTCCCCAAAGCCACCCTTTCCCAGCTCGGGGTGTCCCCGTGTCCCCTCTAGGGACAGTGCCACCACCCCCTGTCCCCAAAGCCACCCCATGTCCCCAAGGCCACCCCAATGTCCCCAAAGCCACCCTTTCCCAGCTCGGGGTGTCCCCGTGTCCCCTCTAGGGACAGTGCCACCACCCCCATGTCCCCAAGGCCACCCCCTGTCCCCAAGGCCACCCAATGTCCCCAAAGCCACCCTACCATCCCCAAAGCCACCCCTTGTCCCCAAGGCCACCCTTCCCTGGTTCAGAGTGTCCCCATGTCCCCTCTAGGGACAGTGCCACCACCCCCCTGTCCCCAAGGCCACCCCAATGTCCCCAAGGCCACTCCAATGTCCCCAAGGTCACCCCAATGTCCCCAAGGCCACTCCAATGTCCCCAAGGCCACCCTTCCCCGGCTCGGGGTGTCCCTGTGTCCCCTCAGGGATGGTGCCACCACCCCCCTGTCCCCAGGGCCACCCAATGTCCCCAAGGCCACCTCCCTGTTCCCAAGGCCACCTCCCTGTCCCCAAGGCCACGCAATGTCCCCAAGGCCACCTCCCTGTCCCCAAGGCCACCCCACCATCCCCAAAGCCACCCCCTGTCCCCAAGGCCACCCTTCCCCATCTTGCGGTGTCCCCATGTCCCCTCTAGGGACAGTGCCACCACCCCCTGTCCCCAAGGCCACCCTCCCCAACTCAGGATGTCCCCGTGTCCCCTCTAGAGACAGTGCCACCACCCCCTGTCCCCAAGGCCACCTCCCTGTCCCCTCAGGGCCACCCCCTCGTCCCCGTGTCCCCCCCTCCGTGACCCCCAGCCCCGGGACCGCCGTGTCCCCCCGCGGTGTCCCCGCTGTCCCCTCCCATGTCCCCG
>NW_016691257.1:0-1094 GCF_001604755.1 Lepidothrix coronata | reverse complement strand
CCCTCCAGGTGTCCCCATGTCCCTCCTGTTTCCCTGTGTCCTCTTGGGGACATTGAGGACCCCCTTGGGGACACAGACCCAAGTGTCCCCATGTCCCCCCTATGTCCCCATGGCCCTCCAGGTGTCCCCATGTCCCTTGGGGACATGGATCCAGGTGTCCCCGTGTCCCTCCTGGTGTCACCTCATCCCTCCTGTGTCCCCTTTGGGGCACTGGGGACCCTTTGGGGACACAGACCCAGGTGTCCCCATGTCCCCCCTGTGTCCCCCTGGCCCTTGGGGACATGGATCCGGGTGTCCCCATGTCCCCCCTGTGTCCCCATGGCCCCTGGGGACACGGATCCAGGGTGTCCCCAAGCCCTTCCAGGTGTCCCCATGTGCTTTGAGGACACTGGTGACCCCCTTGGGGACACGGATCCAGGTGTCCCCATGTCCCCCCTGTGTCCCCATGTCCCTCCAGGTGTCCCCATGTCCCTCCTGGTGTCACCCCATGACCCTCTTGGTGTCCCCACCTGTCCCTCCTCTTGAGGACACGGATCCAGGTGTCCCCATGTCCCTCCAGGTGTCCCCATGTCCCTCCAGGTGTCTCCATGTCCTTTGAGGACACTGGGGACCCCCTTGGGGACACGGATCCGGGTGTCCCCAGGCCCCTCCAGGTGTCCCCATGTCCCTCCTGGTGTCCCCATGTCCCTCCTGGTGTCACCCCATGTGTCCCTGTGTCCTCTTGGGACACTTGAGGACCCTTTGGGGACACAGATCCAGGTGTCCCCATGTCCCTCCAGGTGTCCCCATGTCCTTTGAGGACACTGGGGACCCCCTTGGGGACACGGATCCAGGGTGTCCCCAAGCCCTTCCAGGTGTCCCCATGTCCCTCCTGGTGTCCCCATGTCCCTCCTGGTGTCACCCCATGTGTCCCTGTGTCCTCTTGGGGACACTGGGGACCCTTTGGGGACACGGATCCAGGTGTCCCCATGTCCCTCCAGGTGTCCCCATGTCCCTCCAGGAGTCCCCAAGTTCCTCCTGTGTCCCTGTGTCCTCTTGGGGGACACGGATCCAGGTGTCCCCATGTCCCTCCAGGTGTCCCCAAGTCCCTCCTG
>NW_016691256.1:4065-6588 GCF_001604755.1 Lepidothrix coronata | reverse complement strand
GTGTGTGTGTGTGTGTGTGTGTGTGTGTGTGTGTGTGTGTGTGTGTGTGTGTGTGTGTAGGACACTTTCTTACACATTTCTATTCCCTCAGAGCAGTGTTTCTGATTCTGCTCTGAAATATGTGAGCAAATCTCTACAGGAGTATAAATTATGAGAGAACTTACTTAGGCAGATGTGTCAGTCAGCATTTTTATCTGGATGAAGTTCTTGAGATTTGATATTTTATTGCATTCTGTGTCTGTTCCTTCCAGCCTGTGTTTTGTAACAGGGAAGTTATAAGAGGGGGTTTGCATATATTGGAGTCCACACAGAAATAGATTTGAGGGTAAAACTAAGGCAACATCCACGTCTCTGCAATTCCCAGGGAAGGGGGACAGTTCCATCACAGAATCATAGAATTGTTTGGGTTGGAAGGGGCCTTAAAGATTATCTGGTTCCAACCCCCCTGACATGGGCAGGGACACCTTCCACTGTTTTTTAACACACTTTTACAGTGTATTTTTTTTTTTTTCTGTGTTTCTGAAGTACATGCCGGACTCGGAGTGTGTAGTTCCCCCAGTTCTCCCTTCAAGTTGACTGGCTCTGTTAACTCAACTCCTGCTGCAGAGTCCTAAATGCAACAATCTTTAGCTGGGCTTGATCACTTAATCATAAAATCCTAGAATGGTTTGGGTTGGAAGGGGTCCTAAAGATCATCTAGTTCCAACCCTGAAAAACCTGGAAAGACAGCTCCAATCCAAGGAACTCCAAGGAACTGCAGTAAATTACTGGAAGAAAGGCATGTTAACAACGATGTGGAGGTTGTACGTCTCTAACTTGCTTTCTATTATTGCTGCAGGAACCTCTGGCTGAGAATTGCTGCAGGGAAACATCCCAGTGGCCCTTCCCTGACAGATGTTAAGCCCTGGTCCACCCTTTAATGCAGGAATGTGAAAGGCAGGACAGAATTAGAAAGCACAGGCAAAGCAATCAGAGTAGTCACGGTTTGATGTCATTTATCTTCGGGCACTAAAAGGATTATCGGGGCAATACCGGAAACTCTGGTGAATATTAAGAGCTCAGAGAGGGCAGCCGAGGTCCTGAGTATGGGAAGGGAGGGATCCGTTTGCTTTTTGCAGGAATCTGGTGCAGGGAGATGACTTACTTCTGCACGAGAGGAGTTGCAAGAGTAGTTAAAAAGAAATAAACAGTTTAAATGGAAATAAACAGTTAAAAGGAAATAAATCAGCACCTGGAGGAGGAAAAAAAATCACTATCATGATCAGTAGGCACCAGGGTTCATCATAATGAAATTATGGCAAATTAAATTAATTTCTGTCTCTCCTAAGCTAAGAGGCTTATGGATAATGAGAGAGAGGGAGGTGAATATAGCTCAGCGCTTGCAAGGCTTTTACAAAGGATCCAAGGGGCTCTTTCATTAGGAAATAAAGTGAAACTTGTAAAATTAAAACTGACTGGGGAATAGTATGGGTGGGAGGAGTAAAAGTAACTTGAGAGGTGACTAATGGCAGGGAAGTTGTGAAGCTGCTTCCCATGGGGTCCTTCTTGAGGGCTGAGCTGTCAGAAATGACTTGACAGATGAGTCTGGGGTGATACTGAACTAATCTGTAGGTGGTGAGGGGTTAAGAGGGGCTTCTTACAGACTGTTCTGGAGATAATTTAGTTGAAAAACGCAAACCTGAATTTCTGGTAGCAAGTTAATGAGTAACCATCTGCCTGCATCTGGTCAAATTCTGCAGGGGAGCAAGAATTCTCCTTATCTCAGTAATAACTGCTTCTTTATTTATTATTATTTAATTTTAAGCAGCAATGATAAAAGCAGGTGCCTGACAGGTATTGAAAAAGCCATGAAAAGTTTTTGCTAAGGTTTGCATTTCTGGGATGAAATTTGTGAGAGGTGCTGTCTGACAAAAAATCTTCTGTTTTAATGCAGAACCACCAAAGAACACAACTGCAAACCTATAGCCACGTTCCTCTCCAGAGATGGTATTTCACCACTGTCAGGTGGATTTGAAATACCTCCTCTTCTTTTCCCACACAACCACAGACCATCCCCTAAGCTCCTGTAAGAAAAATAGCACCACCTCTCCTAATACTTTCAAGTGACAGGCAAATTGGAAATCCATGATGCTTTTATTTTAGAATATTGTGGGGCTTGAAGCCTGGAAGTAGCAGCCCGTTTTTCTCCTGACTTTTACTCTGCTGGATGATTTACACCTATGCAAAGGGGTTTGCTGACAGATCAGAATTAGAGCTCTTATTTTACCCTGTTGTAAACTATTCCTCAACATGCACAGTTAGGTCTCTAAGCAGAAAGGGTGGGGGGGAAGGCTGTGAGAGTCATTTTGGAGCCTGAACAAGTAGGTTTAACCTTTCTTGCTTTGGTGACTGTAACAACATAGTAAATGGACTTTAGGGCTTGATGAAACTTAGTAAAACAACTTAGGCCAGGTTGGATGGGGCCCTGAGGAACCTGATCTAGTGGGTGGCATCCCTGCCCATGGCACGGGGTTGGAACTGGGT
>NW_016691256.1:0-837 GCF_001604755.1 Lepidothrix coronata | reverse complement strand
ATTTACTGTGAGGGTGGTGATGCCTCGGAACAGGTTGCCCAGAGAAGCTGTGGATGCTCCATCCCTGGAAGTGTTTAAGGCCAGGTTGGATGGGGTTCTGAGCAACCTGGGATAGTGGAAGGTGTCCCTGTCCATGGTGGGGGATAGGAACAAGATGATCTTTAAGGTCCCTTCCAACCCAGACCATCCTATGATCCTAATATCCCAAACAGCTTTCCCAACTGAGCTGTTTGCAGAAAAACACTGAAGTGGGAAAAAAACCTGCCAAACTTTGTACTGAGACCTTAAGAGAGGTCTCAATGTAATTTTAGTCAGGGTTGTGTTTCATAAAGACTTTAGGGACTGGCCTTGCTCCTCAAAGGAGGTGCTGAAAGAGTTGACATAAGTGTTGAAAGAGCTGGTGTCCATCAGTACTGGCAGAGAAGCAGGAGGGAGCTGAAGAATCAGGACAGGCCATGGGTCTGGATCCCTTTCCCCACCCACAGCGTGGGGGAGCCCAGTTCTAGTTCCATCTCCATCTGATGAACCATTCCGACGTCCTGAGGGATGGGGAAAGGGAACTCCCAGCGACAGGGTTTTTCAGGCCCCGAGCCTGGAGGGGAGAGGTGCCCTCCCCTCCCCCCAGCACCCACGTGGTCCCATGGCTGGTACAGAGACAGCACACTGGCGTGGAGAGGAGGCAAGAGAGGGTTTACTGTTGGGGATGTCACATTTATAGGGTTTAGGAGGATTCACAGAGTAACCAATTAGAAGTCTCAAGGGGCTTACAGGAACACCCAATCACAGGATGGGGTTAACAAGGTCCAATGGGAAACACCTCAGGACACCTTTCCCAGG
>NW_016691255.1:3973-6590 GCF_001604755.1 Lepidothrix coronata | reverse complement strand
AGGGTGTAAATGGCCCCCCCCTACCCCAAAAGACCCCCCCGCCCATCCCAAAGATTTCCCTTCCCCGGCTGATTTCCAGCCCCCCCCGAGCTCCGCCCGGGAGTTAATTGGGGCCGCGTGGTCCTTTGGGGATAGGGAGCAGCAATTAACACCCTAATCCAGCCCGGCGGCCCCATCACGCATATTAAAAGTGGGATTTTGCGGCGTGGGATGGTCGGGGCAGGGGAGCCGGGGCTCGGGAAGCGCTTCCAGCAAAGCTGCTTAGAGGCTAAAGCTTTATTAAATGAGTCGGGCACGGCGGCGGGATTTCGGGCGCTGATTAACGTGAAGCCCGTGTTCGGCGGTGCCGAGGGAAGCGAGGCTTCGGGCAGGAAAACCTCCGGGGGCGGCTCGGGGATGGATTTCCGAGCTCCCTTTTGTCGCCCGCGACGGGACCGAGGGCTCGAGGGCACGAGGTGGGGGGATTAACGAGCGGGAATCGCCCCAAAAAACGGGATTGTCGGAAGCCCGGAGCCCACGGGGAGGCATCGGCGGCTTCTCCTCCCCACAGCGACCCCCCAGAAATTATTGTGGAGAGAGAAGGAGATGGATAAATAGGCTTTGGAGGCACCAAGGCTGGGCAGGGAGATGGTGGGGTCTCCAGGAGATGACTTTTTCAAGAGATGGTTAAATAAATAGATGCTGTAGGTACCAGGAGTGGGCAGGGAGATGGTGGGGTCTCCAGGAGGTGACTTTTTTCAAGAGATGGATAAATAAATAGATGCTGTAGGTACCAAGAGATGGATAAATAAATAGACTTTGTAGGTACCAAGAGATGGATAAATGAATAGATTTTGTAGGTACCAGGAGTGGGCAGGGAGATGGTGGGGTCCCTGGGAGATGATTCTCTCAAGAGATGGGTAAATAAATAGATATTTTAGGTACCAAGGGTGGGCAGGAAGCCGGGAGGTGATTTTCTCCACACGTCGAGCCCCTTTTCTGCTGGAATTCCTTCCGACCTCCTTGTCCCCTCGGTTGCAGAGCTCGGGGACGAGCGAGACCTTCTCCGAGGCCGAGGGGATGGCGGAGCTGGTGAGTCCCCCCTGGGCGGACGAGCTGGGCCCCAAAGCCGAGCCGCGGGAGGAGGACGGGGCCGGAGCCTTCGGGCCGGGGCCGGGCCTGAACCGGGAGCGCGACAGCGCCGAGGAGGAGGAGGAGGAGGAGGAGGAGGAGGAGGAGGACGGCGAGAAGCCCAAGAGGAGGGGCCCGAAGAAGAAGAAGATGACGAAGGCGCGGCTGGAGCGGTTCCGGGCGCGGCGGGTGAAGGCGAACGCCCGCGAGCGCACGAGGATGCACGGCCTGAACGACGCCCTGGACAACCTGCGCAGGGTCATGCCCTGCTACTCCAAGACCCAGAAACTGTCCAAGATCGAGACGCTGCGGCTCGCCCGGAACTACATCTGGGCCCTGTCCGAGGTGCTGGAGACGGGGCAGACGCCGGAGGGCAAGAGCTTCGTGGAGATGCTCTGCAAGGGGCTGTCGCAGCCCACCAGCAACCTGGTGGCCGGGTGCCTGCAGCTGGGCCCGCAGACGCTGTTCCTGGAGAAGCACGAGGAGAAATCGGCGGCCTGCGAGGCGGCCCTGGGCGGCCACCCCTTCAGCTACCAGTCCCCGGGGCTGCCCAGCCCCCCCTACGGCTCCCTGGAGACCCACGTGCTGCACCTCAAGCCCCCCCCGGCCTTCAAGGGCCTGGTGGAGGCTCCGTTCGGGGCTCACCCCCCCGACTGCTCCACCCCGCCCTACGAGGGGCCCCTGACGCCGCCCCTGAGCATCAGCGGCAACTTCGCCCTGAAGCAGGACGGGTCCCCGGAGCTGGAGAAGCCCTACGGCTTCGTGGCCCACTACCCCGGGGTGGGCCTGGCCGGGGCCCACGGGCACGGCCCCCCCTTCCAGGGCGCGGTGCCGCGCTACGAGATCCCGCTGGACGTGAGCTACGAGCCCTTCCCGCCCCACGTGGCCGGGCCCCAGCTCAGCACCATCTTCAACGAGTAGCCCCCGCTCCGGACCCCCATTCCTGAGCGTTTGGAGCGTTTCCAGGACGGACACGGCCCCGGAGAGGGGCGGGGTGGGGTGAGGGCCCCCCCCCCGCCCCCCGAGCAGCTCTGCGGAGGGTCAGCGGGTCCTCCCGCCCCGGTGCCACCCCTCCGGCGTCCCCGCTGTCCCCAGGAGCCGCGTGAACCTTCCCGGCGGCCAAACTCCGGCCGGCACCTCCCCCGGAGCTGCTCCTGAAGGTGCTTCACCCTCCAGGACGTCCCGCCGGATGCTCTCCAGGGCTTGGGTCATCCCCTGCCGGGAGGCTGCGGCTCCTCTTCCTCCCTCCCCGGGGCGGTGGGATTGGGGACACGGCCCTGTCCTGCCCCTCCTGGGGGGTGGGATTGGGGACACAGCTCTGTCCTGCCCCTCCTGGGGGGTGGGATTGGGGACACGGCTCTGTCCTGCCCCTCCTGGGGGGTGGGATTGGGGACACGGCTCTGTCCTGCCCCTCCTGGGGGGTGGGATTGGGGACACGGCTCTGTCCTGCCCCTCCTGGGGGGTGGGATTGGGGACACGGCTCTGTCCTGCCCCTCCTGGGGGGTGG
>NW_016691255.1:0-1490 GCF_001604755.1 Lepidothrix coronata | reverse complement strand
CCAACGGGAAGAGGAGCCGCTGGACCCTCGGGATGGGGCCATTCATCCCTCCCAGCATCCCAACGGGAAGAGGAGCTACAGGACCCTCGGGATGGGGCCCTTCATCCCTCCCAGCATCCCAACGGGAAGAGGAGCCACAGGACCCTCGGGATGGGGCCCTTCATCCCTCCCAGCATCCCAATGGGAAGAGGAGCCGCTGGACCCTCGGGATGGGGCCCTTCATCCTTCCCAGCATCCCAACGGAAAGAGGAGCCACTGGAACCTCGGGATGGGGCCCTTCATCCCTCCCGGCATCCCAACGGGAAGAGGAGCCGCTGGAATCTCAGGATGGGGCCGTTCATCCCTCCCAGCATCCCAACGGGAAGAGGAGCCGCTGGACCCTCGGGATGGGGCCATTCATCCCTCCCAGCATCCCAACGGGAAGAGGAGCTGCTGGAACCTTGGGATGGGGCTGTTCATCCTTCCCAGAATCCCAATGGGAAGAGGAGCCGCTGGACCCTCGGGATGGGGTCCTTCATCCTTCCCAGCATCCCAACGGGAAGAGGAGCCGCTGGAATCTCAGGATGGGGCCGTTCATCCCTCCCAGCATCCCAACGGGAAGAGGAGCTACAGGACCCTCGGGATGGGGCCGCTCATCCCTCCCAGCATCCCAATGGGAAGAGGAGCCGCTGGAACCTCGGGATGGGGCTGTTCATCCCTCCCAGCATCCCAACGGGAAGAGGAGCTACAGGACCCTCAGGATGGGGCCGCTCATCCCTCCCAGCATCCCAACGGGAAGAGGAGCCGCCGGACCTTCCCCTTCCCCTTCTCCCGGCTCCCCACCCACGTCCTGCCTCCTCCCGCCCCGTCTTAACCCCCGGGTTATCTCTTATTTGCCGCGTCTGAGGGGTCTCATTTATTGGAATGTGCTCCAAGAACCTCCTGGTTTTTCCCAGCCGCCTCCCGCGCCCGTAGTTGGGAATTAGCTTTGTGGAGACGTGTGGTTTTTTTGCGGTGCTGGTGCTCCAGGGTTATTTGTTAGCCATTATTTATTTTATTTATTTCCCTCCCTCCCCCTCGCGACTTAATTTTATTTATTTTTGTATTTTTTTTTCGGTGATAAACCCGATTATTTACATATTTAACGTCCAATTCTGATATTTAAAGGCCATTTCATGGATTTGCCCCCCCCCCCAGCTCCCGACTCCTCCTCGGATCTCGAGACGAGCAATAATTATTTTCAAGGCTATGCAACGATTGTTTTTGGCTCCCGAGAAAATACCAGGCGACTATTTTTGACGTCCCCGGGTTTTTTTGTACAGAGTTTGGGAATTTGGAGGTGATTTGAGCTCCAGGGGAGGGGTCCCTGCCCAATCCCACCCCCCCCCACCCCGAGTCCTGGGGGGCTTCTTCCCTTTTGTACTGAAAATGTTTTATCCTTTTGTAAAAAAAAAAAAAGTTTAAAAACAACAAAAAAAAAAAGAATTGGAGGTTTTAGCTCAAATAAAGTC
>NW_016691254.1:5075-6592 GCF_001604755.1 Lepidothrix coronata | reverse complement strand
CCTTACATTCCTTCAGCCCCCTGCAGCCACCCTGCACCCCTGTCCCCATCCTGCTCCCCTGCATCCCCCCTGTCCCCATCCCTGCACCCACCCTGCACCCCTGTCCCCATCCTGCTCCCCTGCATCCCCCCTGTCCCCATCCCTGCACCCCCTGTCCCCCTGCCACTCCCCGCCACCCCTCCTGCCCCTCATCATGTGCCCCCCATCCCACCCCTGGGGACATCAGTGCCACGACCTTGGCCCGTCCCGGGATCGATGGGGTTGGGGGATGGAGGGTTGGAGTTCATCACCTCGGGGCAGAGGGAGCTAATCCCGGGTGCTGCTGTGGGGTGACAGCCCTGTCCCCTCGTGTGCCCCCCTGCCACAGGGACCAACCTGCCGGTGTGTGCGAGCTGTGGGCAGGGCATCTACGATGGGCAGTACCTGCAGGCGCTGAAGGCAGACTGGCACTCGGACTGCTTCAGGTGGGACCCGCCGGGGGACAGCGGGGCACCGGGAGGGGTGGCAGCGGGACCGCCGGGATGGCACTGGGGACACTGAGATGGGGGCATCAGGATGGGTGGTGTGATGGACACTGGAATGGATGGCCTCAGGGACATCGAGATGGCATCAGGGACACCAGGATGGCATCGGGGATATCAGGATGGGTGGTGTCATGAACACTGGAATGGAAGGCATCAGGGACACTGGGATGGCCTCAGGGGCACCGGGATGGCATCAGGGACATCAGGATGGGTGGTGTGGTGGACACCAGCATGGATGGCCTTAGGGACAGTGGGATGGCCTCAGGGATACCGGGATCAGGGACAATGACAGAGGACCCCCCCCCGGCTCTGGTGGTGGCACAGCCGGGTGTGAGGCTGTCACGGTGTCACACGCACCCGAAGCGTGGCTGTGCATCCTGGCACCCGCGGTGGGTGCCCCGGGCAATGCCCGGCCTGGCAGGGGCCCTGCTGCCTGTCCCCGGCGCTGTCCCCTCCTGGCCGGTGACAGGGTGCGCGTGGCTGATGTCACCCGCCCCCCTCCCTCCCTGTTTCCTCTTTCACTCGAGCCCTCCCGGCAGCTCCAGCCGTGGGAGCCCCGAGGAGGACAAGGAGGAAAGTCCGGGCTCGGGGGTCGCAGGGGGTGGCCGGGACCTGCCGGGGTTCCCCCGTGGGGCTGGGGGTGCCCGGGGTGTCCCCGGGGTGTCCCCCCTGTCCCCGGGGGAGGATGCTGGCGGCGGTGCTGAGGAAGAGCCGCGTCCTGAGCGCTGGAGCCAAGTGAGTGGGAGTGGGGATGGGAATGGGAGTGGGAGTGGGATCGGGTCAGGACGGATTTTCACCCCATGGACCCCTGGGGGTCTCAGCCTGTGCCCCCCATCCCCCCCTCCTTGGGCCGTCGGCCCCAGCGAAGCCACCGCGGGGCCGCAGCTGGATCCGGCCCCCCCGCCACGGGTGAGCGGCTTCCGGCAGCGCTGGGGAGCCTTCCCCCTCCTCCTCCTCCTCCTCCTCCTCCTCGCGCTGCTCCCCTTCCTCCCC
>NW_016691254.1:0-1896 GCF_001604755.1 Lepidothrix coronata | reverse complement strand
CCAAAGGGTGACTCGTGGGTGTCATGACAGCATGTCCCCATCCGGCAAGGGTGACCCGTGGGTGCCATGACTGTGTGTCCCCATCCAACAAGGGCATCATGCCTGCATGTCCCTGACCAACAGTGGGTGGCCTGTGGGCATCTTGCCTCCACATCCCCATCTTGCAGGGGTGGCTCGTGGGTGCAGTGACTGTGTGTCCCCAGAGATGACTCGCAGGGGCTGTGCCAGCCTGTCCCCTCCCCACTGACTGGGGGGGGGCATGGGCAGTATCCCAGCACATCCTCAGTGGTGACAGTGTCAGGAGGTGATTCCATGGGCAGTGTCCCAGCACATCCCCACCAGTGAGGATGTCAGGGAGGCGACCCCGTGGGCAGTGTCCCAGCACACTCTTGGGGGTCTGACCCTGCTTCCTGCTGGCCCCCCAGGGTGGACCCAGACTGCATCAGCCCTGACATGAAGAACTCCATCCACGTGGGCGACCGCATCCTGGAGATCAATGGCACCCCCATCGGCCACGTCCCCCTGGACGAGGTACATCCCCCCACGGGATGCCCCCCAACCAGCCCCCCTCCTCGGCATGGCCCCAAAACGACCCCACTGTCCTTTCCTACCCCCAGATCGACCTGCTGATCCAGGAGACCAGCCGCCTGCTCCAGCTGACCATCGAGCACGACCCCCACGAGCCCCTTGCCCGGGAGCCGGGGCTGGCCGGGAGCCCCCTGCCCGCCCCGTGCAGCCCCCTGCGCTCCCCGGCCCCCCCGGAGCCCGCGGCCATGCGCCAGCGCGCTGTCACGTAAGGCCACCGCCTCGGCCCCTCTCCCCTCGGCGTCCCTCCTGGGGGCTGACCCTCTGTCCGTCCGTCCCACAGGAGGAGCTGCAGCACGGACAAGTCCCCGGGCTCGGGCTCCGTGGGCTCCCCCGCGTCCCAGCGCAAGGACATCGGGCGCTCCGAGTCCCTGCGCGTCGTGTCCCGCGCCCACCGCATCTTCCGCCCCTCCGACCTCATCCACGGGGAGGTGCTGGGCAAGGGCTGCTTCGGCCAGGCCATCAAGGTGGGACTCGTGGCACAAGCGTGGGGGTCTGGGCTCCCTGGGGTAGAGGGGGGTGGTGTCCCCAGAGGTGGGGGTGGCTCAGTCTCTGCGCTCCCAGGTGACGCATCGGGAGACGGGCGAGGTGATGGTCATGAAGGAGCTGATCCGCTTCGACGAGGAGACACAGAGGACCTTCCTCAAAGAGGTGAGTGTCCCCTTTCCATAACCTCCCTTTCCTTAACCCCCCTTTCCTTAATCCCCCTTTCCTTAACCCCCCCTTTCCTTTAACCCCCCTGGTTTGGGGGGGCATGAGGGGTAGGGCTGTCCCATCCTGTCCCCCACCTGACATGGGTCTGGGCACAGCACGTGGAATGGGGTGTCCCGGCACTGTGGGTGCAGCCCTGCCCGCAGCAGGGGGTCTGCCCAGGTGGGTGTGGGTGCCTCGGGGTGTCACGGACACGGGGGGTGTGGGGGGTCTCCTGCAGGTGAAGGTGATGCGCTGCCTGGAGCACCCCAACGTGCTCAAGTTCATCGGGGTGCTGTACAAGGAGAAGAGGCTCAACTTCATCACGGAGTACATCAAGGGGGGCACCTTGAGGGGCCTCATCAAGAGCATGGTGAGCACTGGGGGGACAGGTTGGCCCTCACCACCCCACAGTGGGGCTGGGGGACCCCTCTCCTCTTCTGTTCTGTGGCAAATCCTTCCTCCTGCTCCTGCTCCCCAGGACAGCCACTACCCCTGGAGCCAGCGGGTCAGCTTCGCCAAGGACATCGCCGCCGGCATGGTGGGTGTCACTGTGGGGTGGGTGGGTGTCATTATGGGGGGAGTGGGTGTCACTGTGGGGTGGGTGGGTGTCACTGTGGG
>NW_016691253.1:0-6611 GCF_001604755.1 Lepidothrix coronata | reverse complement strand
GCAACAATTTAATTTTGGAAACAAGTCTGAAGTGCAGATAGCTGGAAAATATTTTGTTTAACCCAATCATGCTTTGGAGCTATGCAAAAATGGGTGGAGGAATCCAGATTGAGATCCCGACTAATAAACAATATGTAAAGTCAAAAAGTATAATTTGTGTAATAGGAGATAAGAAAAGAAAACCAACCCCAAAACATTATTTATTGGAAGCCTGGCATTAAGAACTGATAACTGGAAAAGGAAGGTTTGTCTCCTCAGAAATGAAAAAAGAAAAAAATAAACCACACAAAACTTATAAAATTTGCATGTGAACAATTTAAGATTATTCAAATATTCTTGACTATTTTTAACTACAGAATATAAATTATTAATGTAATTTGCAATATTTAATTCATTTTGTGCAGTATTTGCATAAATTAAATGCATGAATGTCTGAGAAATCTCTAGTAAACTCTGTCTGCATTTGCTGGGGTTTGTTCTGGGTGTTTGTTGTAGCAAATGGCTTGAAGGAGAGAATCCACCAACAGAGATGCAAAAAGCCTTCTCCTCTTCCTTCCCTTTCTTTTTCCCCTCCCTCTTACCCTTACCCTTCCCAGCACTGAGCAGGAGGCCTCAGCAAGGTGTACAGATGCCACAGGTACAAGTGCTTCCTCCCCAGCCCCGGCACTGGCAGGGAGCACAGTGCCCGCTGAATCTGGCCTGAGGCGGAGTGGGCGAGCTGAGAGAATAAAAACCTGAGCCTTAGAAAATCCCCAGCAATACACTGTTTTAGAGGCTAACCTGCATGAATCAAATCATGAATACCATTTGTGGGCCCTATATGCACATATACACTTTTTTTTTTTTTTAATTTTGATTGACTGAGTAGTGAGGTACTCTGAGATGCCACAATCATGGCACAGAAATGGTCTCAAAAAATCATCTAGGATGGTGGTGACCAGTGACAGGACGCAAGAGAATGGTCGGAAGTTGTGTCAAGGGAGGTTTAGGATGGAAATCCGAAAAAGGTTCTTCACCCAGAGGGTGGTTGGGCACTGGAACAGGCTCCCCAGGGAAGTGATCACAGCACCAAGCCTGACAGAGTTCAAGAAGCATTTGGATGATACTCTCAGGCACATGGTGTGACTCTTGGGAATGGTCCTGTGCAGGGCTAAGAGTTGGACTCAATGACCCTGATGGGTCCCTTCCAACTCGGCAGATTCTGTGATTCTGTGATTACAGTTAAGGCAGAGGCAGAGGCCAGAGAAATTTCCTAGAGATGCAAGAAAAATCATCTTCCACAAAATATTTGAATCTGCTCTGAGAAAAGGACTACAGAACCTGATGAGAAAAATCCTGTGGAGATGGGTGCTCAGATATTCCTGTCTGTAACTGGGGTCTTTGAGCTGGGGAGCCCCAAGTGTTGCATTGGCAATTCCCCCAAGCCTGTTGCACACCTGGGGATGCCATATGCCCTTGTACTGTGACAGGATTTGCTGGGTGGTGTTGGCCCTACAGCAGGTTTCAGGGTAGGAGAGCACTGTAGTCTGAGGCTGGAGCTTGAAGACCACAAAAAGGAGGCAGATGAGAGTCTGCCTGTCTCTTCTGGGGCAGATGTTTTATAGAAAGCAGGAGAAAATAGGGTAAGTGAATTTTGGGTAAGTTTCCATTGGTGTTTTATGTTTTAGATGTTCTAAAATTTTATCAAATGTAGTCTTGCTTTATATTGTTTAGCTTTAATGTGCCCATTAACATCTATTTTATGTTCCAGCTGACATAGTCATGTGTTTAAACACTAACTTTGCAGTTTGCTCAGCCTTGCATGCAGACAAAATGAGCAGAAGTCAATTGCCCTGTATCCAACAGATTTCTGGTCAAGCAGATTATCCTTCAAATCTAGGTCATTAACATGTATTTGTCTGATATAAAACACTAATGTGCTGTTCCCACTGATAAACTGGCCAACCTCTGCTTTCATTGGAGAGAGACTGGCAGAAGTTACCCAGGAGCAGTCAAGTCTCCAGACTTCACCGTCTTGAGAGTATTTAATATCCAGTCAAATTATACCTAAAAGACATTCACAGATCATTGTGTCTGGGTATTTTTAGGCGTAACTTTCATTTAAAGCAAAGGGAAACCAAGATACTTTGTCAGGAATTGATCTGCTGCCTTTTTAGTAGGAATGATATCATAGCATCTATGATGCTTTTTAAAACAGCAGTTCATCTGGTTCTCCCTCCCCCAAAATGAAAATATTAATTATATTATCTATAAAACCTGAAATTGAAGAAGAAATTTTTATTAACTGTGTTTGTAAAATTGAGAAAGGAAAGACTTGCTTTACTTAGGAAATTATTATTACAAAAGAAATTATTATTTTTTTGGACAACTCAGTCACCCTTAGTGACTATATAATCTTTATTATTAAAGTAATCCTTGAAAAATTTAGATTCCACTTGTAGTTTTTTCAAGCCAGGAAAATATTTTTGCTCACAACATGTTTAAATTATGTTAGTCTTTCAGTTGGATAATGTTCAATTCCTACTTGAAAAGGGCGAAGCCACATTAACTACCATTTCATTATTGTATTAACAACAGTTCACTTGCTGTTCTTACAGTCTGAGTAAGTAAATCACTCACGCTTCAGAGATTCTTCTGCTGTTTATTGGAGATATTACTAAACACAGTTTTCAAAAACAAAACTAAATTTGTCCATTGGAAACTCTTATCAAAGACAATGATGACCAGTTTCTCTGCCATTAATTAAAATGCCTGTGCTATTTATAATACAAGGTCTGTTTTACTTAGATTTTATAAGGCATGAGGATTCAAATGAGAGCAAAAGCAAACCTCAGTGAGCAGGAAAATCACTGTTAGGAGTGGCAGAAATGTGGTGAATGCCACTGTCACATGCAGAATGGTGGGTCCTGATGAAGTGGCATGATGCAGTAGGATTGGTCAGAGACTGCCTATTTTTTTGATTAAACATCTTGGTGAATATTTAGGGAAAACAATATTTAGACCAATATTTAGATTCTTGGAAGCGTTTGATATCTACTTTGGGCAGGATAGAGCTGAGAAGGTGAAAATTTTACATCACCTTCTGTTCCTCTGAAGTTAAGGAGGAGTGGGAATGGCATATGGCATAGGTGAGCTGAGATGCAGAACTCTTCCAGGTGTAAGAAATCAGAAAAGTTTGTTAGTGGCCTTGTTATTGCCAAATGCCACCAGAGCTTGTTCTGTCTTTCATTTTACCCCCAAATAAGAAACTGGAACACACAAGTTTACTATGTAAGATTCATCTCTTTCTGTATCAGCAGGATTTAGCCTCAAGGCAGAACTATGTGTAAGAAAAACATGACTCTCAAAATACTAAAAACTATGGAAATTCAGAACATTTCAACATTGGCACCAGCTCCCAGCATATTATCAAGAGGTGGAAGATCTGAATTCCCAGAGAATATGCTGTATTTGGTGAGAAGGAATGGCTTTTGTTCCAGATCCTTTCTCCAGCAGTGGTCAGGCATGGATATTGTATTTAAAAGCTCCAAGACAAACCTAGAACTTCTCTGTCTTCTGAAAATAAGCAACCAAGGGTGTACTTTCACATGAACCAGGTTGCAATTTCAATAACTGCACATGGACCTATGGATGTGTCATTTCGCTATTTTCATCATCTGAAATGGTCTCGCACAAACATTTGCACACATAAATGAAAGATAACTTCCTTTGAAAAAAAAAAATCTCCTGATCTCCTTCATGGTGTTACTATGTTTTATCCTATATTTGCATTAAAAGAACAAACCCCCCTAAACTCATAACCTACTAATTTCCTTCTATTTCTTAATTTTCTCTCTGATTTTATGATCCTGTGATATCATCCCCCAAACACAGCTTTTCTAAGATAAAGAGATCTCATCTATTTTCTTCCTCCTCATACCAAAAGGCTGTTATCATCCTTGCTGCTCATTTGTATTTTGTCTAATTCTGCTATGTTTTCACTAGGTTTGAGTGACCAGAAATGCCTTTTGTGTTCAAAAACTGATCACACTGTGAGTGGATAAAATGGCAGAAAGACATTTTCTGTTCTGTTTGCCCTTTGCCTGACTGCTGCTTAGCAGAGGACTAATGTTGTCAGAATCATCTATGTGGTAATTCCCCAAACTGCCACCCAGGAAAAAAAACCACAACAATTTTGAGCCCATTGCTGCCTGTGTGTAATTAGGGTTATCTTCTGCAATGTGCTTTACCTTGCACTTATCAACCCGGTATCTCATTTTCCGCCATTTTGTTTCTTAGTCACTCAGCTTTTAGAATCCTTCTGGAAAGTCTGGTTTGGTTTTGTCTGCTTTAAATATCCTGTTTCACTTGTGTACCTCCCTTGGGAACCTTTCTCCCAGCTCATTTATAAATCATTTCCTTCTTATTGGTTCTCGCACAGATTCTTGGAGGTTCCCTCCAGCGAATCCTTCAGTTATGAAATCCATCTTTTAGTACCAAACTCCATTACTGCCTTTTAAACAGTTAATCTATGAAAGGACCTTCCCTCTCGTCTTCTGACAGTTAACTCTTGTTAAAAGGCTCCTGTGAGGACCCAAAGGGGACTTGAAAGTCCAAATATGCTTCTCAGCTGAACTACCTCTGTCCGCATACTCAGTGACTCCTGAGAACTGAAACCATGTAAGCACAACAGTCTGCAAAACCACACCATGAATTATGTAAAGTACTGAGAGATGGGAGATGTCTCAAAGTTATAAAGATGATTTAGGAATGAAATCTCCGAATATATTTTAGTGTCTGTTTCCTATTGATTCCATTTTACATTCAAGTCTGAATTGATTGTGAGTTTCTAACTTTGTGCTTATGAATGCCAAAAGGAAAATTTCTCTGATGTTCTCTATCCTATACCTAAAATTAATCATCCTTGTCCTCGAAATTTAATTAAACCAGATAGTCTTTTAAATAGTTTTTCCACCGTATGTTGGAAAAAGAGTAGCAAAATTAAAAGAATAAATCACATCAGAGAGTAAATTAAATACACTGTTTGAAGCCAGTCTCTCTCTCATTTTCCTCATTGCTAAAACTGAGTCAATGCTGACAATAGGCATTTAAAAGTGATGAGGACAAAGCACTTCCAAATGCATTGTACAGAAAGTTGTGCATGGAAGGCATTGAATGAACTAGATTTTCTAAAGTGTTTTCCCCATTCCTGATTGCTTTGGTGTGAAGCTGGTAGTATGAAATACATTCTAGACCGGATGGAGTAGAAATAAAAGTTTCACAAAGATGAAAGACGAAGAAAGAAAACCATGTCAGAAGCATTATCCCCCCATTTACATGTTTCCATGTAAAGCTACGTCACGAGAATATAAGGCCATTACTTTGTAAAACACCAGAAAATTATTAAATTCATAACGGGAAATTAAAAATTGAGGATAATATGTAAATCTTGTTTGATAAAAATTGTTTAAAGCCAGTTGTTTAAAGCCTGTTCATTATGACACCGTAAGATGATACACATAAACCTATGTTGTTGAAAAAGCATCTGTAGAAAGAATTTGCCCAAATCTCAGGAAATATACTTAGTTTTCAAAGGCTAATTCTTCTACAATACTCAGGGTGTGGACATCTGAAAGAAAACTATCTGAAAGAACACTTTCATCTTGCTATTTTTTTCTTCTCTGTTTCTCATCCTAACTTTTGACCCCTTTCCCTATGCCTTAATCAAGGACAAATGGAACTATGACTACATATTATGTAACACTAACTTCACATCCCTTTAGAATGATAAAGTTAATGACTTCAGTGGCAGTGGATTCTGCCACTTCAGTTGATGTCCAGTGGCTTCCAGCTGCTCTTTGATTTTGGTTTTAAAATCTGTAAATACATAAATAGTCTGGGATTTTCGTAAGGTAGATCGTGTCCAGTTTAAAATTAATAAGTTTTAGGTGTAGTCTGATTAAAATAATGATACAGATGTTTGAAAAGTTATTGGGACTATTTTGCCATTGACTAAGCTAGTGAACAGCACAGGCTGAAGACTGTCATTAGATGAGTCTTCATGGTAGATATGTCAGATGATATGAACTGAAAATGACCTTGAGAATGAAAAGTCACTCTGCAACACCACCAGACAGTACCCTTGGTAGGTTGCCCAGTAGTTCACCAACCCTCTAGTTAAAGGAAGACATATCCACTACTTAAGGAAAGGCACTTGAAGTGAGTTTTTCATCTCACGGTTTGATTGAAAAACATGATCGAAAAAACGGTTCTCTTTGTCAAAGTATATAAATTTGGTTTTCTTTCTCTGTGACTATTCCCCCAAATCCTTTATATGTAACAAGATGTTAGAAGATTATCTGAAATTTCAAATGGTAGTTTTGTCATAAGATTATTGTGTTTTACAGACAGCTTTTTTTAACTACATCCCTACTGCTAAAGTAAATGAGGGGTTTTATTGTTTCTGAGACCAGGTATCACCACATGACTCATAGCATCAGTCCACGGTGGAGTAGATTCATCTGAGAGAAAGCTTGTTGGCTTGGTCCATGGCAGAGTAACCTAGCCCACAAAGAGTGAATAATGAAGTTCCAGCACTTGGGTTGACCCCCAGCTCCCCTCAGCAGTTCTGA
>NW_016691252.1:0-6620 GCF_001604755.1 Lepidothrix coronata | reverse complement strand
ACCTTTTCCCTCCAAAACCCAGAGCACGGCACAATATTCCCATAAAAATAATTCCCTAAATTGTGTCCCTGTTCTTCCAGCTGGAAAATGGGAACGACGCTCAGTTGGACATGGAATGAGAGCATGGAAAGGATCCCAGAGCATTCCATAAATTCCTGGGAATGCAACGACCTTTTCCCTCCAAAACCCAAAGAGCGGCACAATATTCCCAGAAAAACCGTTCCCGAAAATTTGTCCCTGTTTTTCGAGGTGGAAAATGGGAATGAGGCTCAGTTGGACATGGAATGAGAGCATGGAAAGGATCCCAGAGCATTCCAAAAATTCCTGGGAATGCAAAAACCTTTTCCCTCAAAACCCAGAGCACGGCACAATATTCCCAGAGGAATCATTCCCGAAATTTTGTCCCTGTTTTTCAAGTGGAAAAATGGGAATGATGCATGGAAAAGCTGGATCATGGGAATGACAATCGGTTGGACATGGAATGAGAGCATGGAAAGGATCCCAGAGCATTCCAAAAATTCCCGGGAATGCAACGACCTTTTCCCTCCAAAAACCAGAGCACGGCACAATATTCCCAGAGGAATCATTCCCGAAATTTTGTCCCTGTTTTTCAAGCTGGATCATGGGAATGACAATCGGTTTGACATGGAATGAGAGCATGGAAAGGATCCCAGAGCATTCCAAAAATTCCTGGGAATGTAACAACCTTTTCCCTCCAAAACCCAGAGCACGGCACAATATTCCCAGAAAAGTCATTCCCGAAATTGTGTCCCTGTTTTTCAAGTGGAAAAATGGGAATGAGGCTCAGTTTGACATGGAATGAGAGCATGGAAAGGATCCCAGAGAATTCCAAAAATTCCCGGGAATGCAACGACCTTTTCCCTCCAAAACCCAGAGCACGGCACAATATTCCCAGAGGAATCATTCCCAAAATTGTGTCCCTGTCACCTCCAAACCTTTGGGAATGACGCTCAGTTGGACATGGCATGAGAGCATGGAAAGCATCCCAGAGCATTCCAAAAATTCCCGGGAATGCAATGACCTTTTCCCTCAATAAACCAGAGCACTGCACAATATTCCCAGAAAAATAATTCCCTAAATTGTGTCCCTGTTTTTCAAGCTGGATCATGGGAATGAGGCTCAGTTGGACATGGAATGAGAGCATGGAAAGGATCCCAAAACATTCCAAAAATTCTCTGGAATGCAAAAACCTTTTCCCTCAAAACCCCAGAGCACGGCACAATATTCCCAGAGGAATCATTCCCGAAATTTTGTCCCTGTTTTTCAAGCTGGAAAATGGGAATGACGCTGAGTTTGAAACGGAATGAGAGCATGCAAAGGGTCCCAGAGCATTCCAAAAATTCCTGGGAACGTAACAACCTTTTCCCTCCAAAAACCAGAGCACGGCACGATATTCCCAGAGGAATCATTCCCGAAATTGTGTTCCTGTTTTTCAAGCGGAAAAATGGGAATGAGGCTCCGTTGGACATGGAATGAGAGCATGGAAAGGATCCCAGAGCATTCAAAAAATTCCTGGGAATGCAACGACCTTTTCCCTCCAAAACCCAAAGAGTGGCACAATATTCCCAGAAAAATCATTCCCGAAATTGTGTCCCTGTTCTTCGGGCTGGAAAACAGGAATGAGGCTCAGTTTGACATGGAATGAGAGGATGGAAAGGATCTCAGAGAATTCCAAAAATTCCCGGGAATGCAACAACCTTTTCCCTCAAAAACCCAGAGCACGGCACAATATTCCCAGAGGAATCATTCCCGAAATTTTGTCCCTGTTTTTCAAGCTGGATCATGGGAATGAGGCTCAGTTGGACATGGAATGAGAGCATGGAAAGGATCCCAGAGCATTCCAAAAATTCCCGGGAATGCAACGACCTTTTCCCTCCAAAACCCAGAGCACGGCACAATAGTCCCAGAAAAGTCATTCCCTAAATTGTGTCCCTGTTTTTCAAGCGGAAAAATGGGAATGACGCTCAGTTGGACATGGAATGAGAGCATGGAAAGGATCCCAAAACATTCCAAAAATTCCTGGGAATGCAACAACCTTTTCCCTCAATAAACCAGAGCACGGCACAATATTCCCAGAGGAATCATTCCCTGTCACCTCCAAATCTTTGGGAATGACGCTCAGTTTGACATGGAATGAGAGCATGGAAAGGATCCCAGAGCATTCCATAAATTCCTGGGAATGCAACGACCTTTTCCCTCCAAAACCTAAAGCACGGCCCAATATTCCCCGAAAAATCATTCCCAAAATTGTGTCCCTGTTTTTCAAGTGGAAAAATGGGAATGAGGCTCAGTTGGACATGGAATGAGAGCATGGAAAGGATCCCAGAGCATTCCAAAAATTCCCGGGAATGCAACGACCTTTTCCCTCCAAAACCCAAAGCACGGCACAATATTCCCAGAGGAATCATTCCCTGTCACCTCCAAATCTTTGGGAATGAGGCTCAGTTTGACATGGAATGGATGGAAAGGATGAAGTTCTTGTATCCATGGAAAAAAAAAAAAAGGGAACACCGAGCTCAATTCCCAAATTCCGGCTCCACGCAAATCCAACCTTTATCCACCAGAATCCACCCGGAGCGGGGGGAATTCCCGCCGGGAATTCCCCCCTGGCCGCACTTCCGAGTCCACCCGGTCCTTCTCCACGCGCAAAAATTCCTCCCGGGGCTGCTCCAGCCCGGAATTTTTTCCACCTTTTTCCCTCCCCCTCCCCCTCCCCACGAACGGAAACGTTTCCTACTTCGTTCCCGCAGCCGGGCCGGGCGGATTTCCCCGAGCTTCCCGAATTCCCGAGGCTCCGGAAGCTTCCAGGGCGAAGAACCGGCACTCGGCTCGGTCGTAGGCCGACTTGTGGAGCCACCCGGCTTCGCTGTCCCGGTGCAGGAAAAAACAGGCCGGGATACCCTCGGGAACGCCGGGAAGCGCCGGCTCGGCGCCGCTTCCCGATTGATTCCCGCCTTTCCGGTTCTTCTCCGGCGCTTTTTCCGGGACGTTCCCGGCGAACAGCCTCTCGTAGAAGCTCTTCTCGGCGGCGTCGTAGCGCGGCTTCTCCAGCCACACTTCCGACGCCAGCGCTTCCCGGTTGGAAAACGGCGGCTTGCCGTTCACCGGCGGCCGCTCGGCCGGAACGCCGCCGGCACAACCGGGAACGCCGGAGTCGGGAAGAAGCGGAGCCGGGCCGGGCGTGGCCGGCGTGGGAAGGGCGGTGCCGTAACCTTCGTCCGGCGTTCCCAGCCCGGAATTCCGGGCCGGGACGCTCAGGACGTCGGGAGGAAGGAAAAACCGGGATTTTTCCATGAACTTCCCCTCGGCTTTATCGAAATCCGGCTTGTTGAGCCAAACCCCTCGGACGACGTGGTGACAGGCGGCCAAATTCCCATGGCAGCACATTCCCTTGGCTTTGGGAATCTCCGGCCCGGCTTTGGCCCCGGGAGGCGCCGGGAATTCCTCCGGGATCCGCCGGCTCTCCGGCGCTTCCCCGCTCCGGGAATCCACGAGTTTTTTCCGGTAGACGCTCTCGGCCCGGTCGTACAAGGGCTTGTCGAACCACACGCGCTCGGCCGACATTCCCAAGAGGAATTCCAGCTGGGAATCGGCGCCGCTTTTGGCCCTGGGCGAGCGTTTCCTCTTCCGCTGCTTTTTGCCGTTCCGGGATTTCTTGAGGTCGCCCTTGGATTCCCCGTCCCCGGATTCCTCGGGGCAGATCCCGTTGATCTGGGAGCCGTCGGGAGCCTCCGGAGCCGCCGTTTCCCGCTCGGATTCCGGGGATTTGTGCTTTTCCGGCCAAACTTTGTCTCCCGGGCAGGGATTTTTCCGTGTCCTCATCTTCCCAAAAATTAAAAAAAAAAAACGGGAAAGCAGGGAAAGAACAAGCACAACAAATGTAGTGGCAGCAACGGGCAAAGCGGGAATTTTATCCGTTAAAATTCCTCAGGAAAAACCCATGGGATTCATTTTTCCCTCTTTTTTTGCTCGAAATCGGAATTCCGAGGGAGCCCAAACCACCTCCTTCCTGAGATATTCCCAATATTCCTCCCGGGATTTAAAACTCCAAATTTCCCGTTCGTATAAAAAAAAAAAAACCCGCCGGGATTTTGCGGAAATCCTCGGGAATTCCACAGGATGATTCCAAGTTTTAAGGGATCAGCTTAAAGAAGTTTTAAACCCCAAGTTTTAAACCCCGATTTTTAAACTCCAGTTTTTAAACTCCAGTTTTAAATCCCAGTTTCTAAACCCCAATTTTAAACCCCCACTTTTCAAACTCATTTTTTAAACTCCACTTTTTAAACTCCATTTTTTAAACTCATTTTTTAAACTCCATTTTTTAAACTCATTTTTTAAACTTATTTTTTAACTCATTATTAAACTCACTTTTTAAACTCCATTTTTTAAACTCCACTTTTTAAACTCAATTTTTAAACTCAATTTTTAAATTCATTTTTAAACTCATTTTTTAAACTCCACTTTTTAAACTTATTTTTAAACCCATTTTTTAAACTCCACTTTTTAAACTCCATTTTTTAAACTCCACTTTTTAAACTCCGCCTTTTAAACTCACTTTTTAAACTCATTTTTTAAACTCATTTTTTAAACCCCATTTTTTAAACTCCATTTTGTGAACTCCATTTTTTAAACCCCATTTTTAAACTCATTTTTAAACTCATTTTTTAAACTCATTTTTAAACTTATTTTTTAAACTCCATTTTTTAAACTCATTTTTTAAACTCCACTTTTTAAACTCCATTTTTTAAACTCATTTTTAGCCTCCATTTTTAGACTCATTTTTAAAACTCAATTTTTTACACTCATTTTTTAAACTCTTTTTTTAAACTCCACTTTTTAAACTCATTTTTTAAACTCATTTCTTATTTTTCTCCCTAAAAAAAAACCCCTAAAATTGGGGGTTTAATGTATTTAAAATATTTTCATATATTTATCATTTTAATATATTTTAAAATTATTTCCTATAATTTTTAATTAGGGCTGATTTTGCATAAACCCCCTGAAATATAAATTAAATAGAAATTAAATTAAAATAGAAATTAATATAAATATTTCCCATTAATATTTAAACATAAACCATAAAATATTTTTAATTAGAAGTTGGTTTGTCCAACCCCTTTAAAATAGAAATTAATAAAAATATATCCCATTAATATTTCAATAAATAGAAAATATTTATATATAAAAGATACATTTTAAAGAAATTATTAAATGTTTTAAATTACAAGTGATTCTATAAA
This sequence comes from Lepidothrix coronata, assembly GCF_001604755.1. NCBI lineage: Eukaryota > Metazoa > Chordata > Aves > Passeriformes > Pipridae > Lepidothrix > Lepidothrix coronata. The sequence continues at coordinate 1,359 of NW_016691252.1, read as the reverse complement.
TACAAAATACAATTAATTAAAATATTAAAGAATCGATATTAAATATTACAAAAAATTAAAAATAAAATAAAAGCAAATTAATAAAATATTAATATAAAATAAGATTTCTAGAAATAGAAAATAAAAATTCATTTCTTATTTCCAGCTGATTTTTCCACCCAAAAAAACCCCCTAAAATTTGGGATTTGACACATTTTTAGATTATTTAATATTTTTAATTTTAAATTAATTTTAAATGTTAAATTATAATTTGAAATTAATTTTAATTTTTAATTACGGGTCATTTTGCCCAATCCTAAAATAGAAATTAATATTGAAATAAAGACAAAATATTTTTAATTATAATAATAATAACATTATTATTATTATATTTATTATTATTATATAAAATAACATTTCTAGAAATAGAAAATAAAAATTCATTTCTTATTTCCAGTTGATTTTTCCACCCCCCAAAAAAAAAACCCTAAAATTTGGGATTTGACACATTTTTAAAATTATTATTAAATTATTATAAAAAATTAAATAATTAAAATATTAAATTAATATAGTTTTTATTTAGAGGTCATTTTGCATAACCCTAAAAATAGAAATTAATACCGAAATAAATAGAAAATATTTTTAATAACAATAATAATAATAATAATAATAATAATAGAAAATACCATTTTTAAAAATAGGAAATAAAAATTCCTTTCTTATTTCCAGCTGATTTTTCCACCCCAAAAAACCCCTTTAAAATTCCTTCATTCCAAGAAATTCAGGAATATTCCCTCCCATAAATATCCCACCAAAAATTCCTTCATTCCGAGAAATTCAGGAATATTTCCTCCCACAAATATCCCATCAAAAATTCCTTCATTCCAAGAAATTCAGGAATATTTCCTTCCATAAATATCCCACCAAAAATTCCTTAATTCCGAGAAATTCAGGAATATTTCAGCCCATAAATATCCCGCCAAAAATTCCTTAATTCCAAGAAATTCCCCAATATTTCCTCCCATAAATATCCCACCAAAAATTCCTTCATTCCCAGAAATCCAGGAATATTTCCTCCCACAAATATCCCACCAAAAATTCCTTCATTCCGAGAAATTCAGGAATATTTCCTCCCACAAATATCCCACCAAAAATTCCTTCATTCCCAGAAATCCAGGAATATTTCCTCCCACAAATATCCCACCAAAAATTCCTTCATTCCGAGAAATTCAGGAATATTTCCTCCCACAAATATCCCACCAAAAATTCCTTCATTCCAAGAAATCCAGGAATATTCCAGCCAATAAATATCCCTCCAAAAATTCCTTAATTCCGAGAAATTCAGGAATATTTCCTCCCACAAATATCCCACCAAAAATT
>NW_016691251.1:5450-6623 GCF_001604755.1 Lepidothrix coronata | reverse complement strand
AAATGCTGGCCATCTTATCATTTTGCTGTTCAGTAAAAGCTTCAAATACATGAGTAGACGCTTCATTTTCGTGACAAAGAGGAATCAGCTTTCATTCTGAAAGAAAAGTTTGTAGTTTCAGGCCTGCACCAATGCCCTTCCAGTGCCCATAATGCCTGCCCCAAGGAAGGAGTTCTCTTATCCGCACATTGAGGAGTTCCTGGAGCGAGAAATTCCCATTTGTGATTTGCAGAGTACAGACTGTAAAGGGCTAAGTAACTGTGTTTCTTCTACTGTAGCAGAAGAGATACAGGACACAACTCTTTTTTAAACTCAATACTTTTTTTTTTTTTTTTGTGATGGGCATGTGTGTTTTTTTCATTGTGTTTCTTAGAATTCAGCTATGTTGGGGAGTTTGTTCTCAGACAACTGCAAGAGAAGTGTAGGGAACAGAACAAAGGTCTCTACGTAACCTTTGTTGACCTCACCAAGGCTTTCGATACTGTGAGCAGAAAAGGTCTGTGGCAGATTTTGGAACACTTAGGTTGTCCCCCCAAGTTCCTTAAAATGATCATCTCACTTCATGAGGATCAGCACGGCCAAGTCAGATATGGCAATGCACTTTCTGAGCCCTTTCTGATAACTAATGGTGTGAAACAAGGCTGTGTTCTCGCACCAACCCTATTCATCGTCTTCTTTAGCATGATGCTCCAAAGGGCCACAGCAGACCTCGATGATCAGGACGGTATCTACATTCGATATCGTACTGATGGAAGCCTTTTCAACCTAAGGTGACTGAAGGCCCACACTAAGACCTTAAACCATCTTGTCCGGGAGCTGCTTTATGCTGATGACGCCGCCCTTGTCGCTCTGCAAGAAGTAGCTCTGCAGCGTTTAACATCCTGCTTTGCAGACACTGCTGAGCTCTTTGGGCTGGAAGTCAGTTTGAAGAAGACAGAAGTTCTCTATCAACCAGCACCTCAGGAAGCCTTCCATCATCCCCATATCACCATTGGCCAATCAGAGCTCAGATCAGTCCAGCAGTTTAATTACTTAGGCAACCTCATCTCCTCAGACGGTAAGATTGACGGAGAGATCAACAACAGGTTAGCAAAGGCATATAGTGCCTTCAGAAAGCTTCATAAAAGAGTTTGCCAAAATAAACACTTGAAGAAAAGTACAAAGATCAGTGTT
>NW_016691251.1:0-3036 GCF_001604755.1 Lepidothrix coronata | reverse complement strand
AGATACAAAATCAGGAAGAAATAGGGAACTAGGATCCTGGAATGCTTTTTCCACTGAGTCATGTTCAGAGTTGAACTGTATAAAGAGATTGCTTTTTTTTTAATTATTGAGAAGATAACTAGTAATGGAAGTTAACTACGAACTGAGCAGAGAAATTGTTAATTTTACTGAATGAGTTTTTTAGACCTTGCACACTTGCAGATTGCTGTTTGTCCAGCTCTTTTCCTGATTTTCAGGCTGCCTATGTAATATAAATTTTTCAAAAGCAGTTAATGCTGAAGTCTGGATGAATGCCTTTTAGTATGTACTAATGGATAAGTTTTTTCCAGAAGCATCTAGACCTAAATAATTTTGCTTCCATGTTGTTAATAAATATCCTACTAACAACAAACACCGGAGAACTTTTGAGGATACAAGACAAGACAGAAAAATCATACACTTCACCTTAAGCAATGCCCTCTTCAGACAGCAGAAGGCTCCAATTTTCCACAGAAGAAGGCTACCACTAAAATTCTCAGCCGAGACTGTCATTTCCATAGGGCAGTTGTTAAGCAGTAAGCAGGATATGGATAAAAAGCTGTTAAGTGGATACTGTTTGTGGGTAGTGTTAGGGAGCCACCTTACAAACAGGCACCCTTCACTCATACTGTAGATATTCTCCCGGGTAATTAGCTTATAGTAAATGTTAACTACAGTCAGGCTCTGGAGGTTCAGATTCTATCTCTCTGCTTGCTAATCTCTGTAGTCTGATAAGCACTGACACATCTCAAGTAATCAGGAAAATTACTAAAAGAACAATTTTTATTTTTTTCTTGGAATATCTTGAAATTTATGGAGCTTTACGTGGAGCTCTTCTCTTCCTAGTCCTTTCAATACCATATTATGAGAAATTGCTCCAAATTTGAGCTTCAAGAACTTATCCATATGTCACAGTATTATTTAATTTTGTTGCATGCCATAAAAACAAATTCTGCCTTAACTTCTCTGAAAAGTGCACAGTGTATGTGCAGGTACCTACATATGCCAAAAGTTTCCCAGTGCCTTATTTTTCCTCGTCTCAACTATGATTTTCCCAGAAAGTTTGTTCAAGCACTGTGCAGTAAATTAGACATATTCTGAGATATAGTCATAAGTGGTCTCTGCTTCAGAAAGTTAATAAAGACTATAGAGTCTTTTGGCTTACTTGTTTTGTGTGTCATGACACTACAATGATTGGTGGATTTTCCACCTTTGGCCACAAGGAAATTTCAATCTCAGCTAAAAACATGACAAAGAAAGCTTAAGAAATCTAAAATTAGCCTGTGATGGGAGATGAAAGAAGTCCTCTCCATGAAGCTTTCTTTTAAAATTCTAATAGCTTTTCAAACTAAGAAACTGAAAGTACTTAAAGAATCCACCTAAAAGTTAGTAAAGGCAAAACTCCGACTTGAGGTCTCAACTTTTGTCTACTGATAGACCTGCTTGTGGAAATAAAATTGTTTAAACAAATCTAATGTATATGTATTTTTTACTGTATATGTACCAAATATTTCATATATACTGTATATAACCTGTATATATACTGAATATTCCACATTTCAACAGTGTCTGTATATTTTTTTTTTCAAAATAATATTTGTATATCAACACACATATATACTACTGCTTACACATTTCAATTCAAGTTGATCCAGTACTGCCGAACAGTAAGTACTCAGAAAATTAAGACTTTACAAATACTGTAATTCAGAACACTGTTTATTCAAATAGTATAAATAAGATATGGGTCAGCAAGTTTATTCATTCAGATTAGAGATGTTACAATGAAATATTCTAAAAGGAAAGATAAGCAACAGAACACCTACTCATTTGTGGTCAATTTTAATTTTAAAAGTCTGGGTAAAGGATGACCAATTATATAGTTTAGAGTTTAATACTTCAAACTCACCTAACTGTTATGGGAAAGCACAGTAATAGCCACAGAAGTAAATGCTATGCAGACATTCAAAGAAATTCAAAGGTAGATAAATTAGAGAATTTTTATAAAAATACACCTTTGGAGTTATTAAATACTTTCTTTACTCTGTTTTCCTCACAAATTTAAAATAAATTAGTAGCTACATTCTCAATTCTGGCAGAGCTCTGTTAAATACAGTATGTGCATCTGTCTTTATAACAAGTATTCCAGTTGTGCTTCACCCAGTGTTAAGGTCCCACAATATGGGTTTTAAAGTACAGCCATGCTCTGACACAGCCACAGAGGAAATCAAGTAGTGCTTGCAATAAAAACTGGTTTGCAACCTATTTTTGGGACTTATAATACTCAACCATCTAAATTACTCCAAGAAGTTTAGAAGACTTTTTTTTTTAGTTTAAATTGCTATTTAAAGAACTCAGAGTACTTAATTCTCACCATAGTTACATGCTTCCCATAGGATCTCAAACATATCTTGCATTCTTCACCCTATGTACCATGCTGACCCACAGAAATTTCAGTTGAATGATAAACTAGAGAGATTCCAAGAAGAAATTGAAGATACAAAGTATTTTACAGATTACTACTCAAACGAAAGTCTCAGCACTTCAGTATGCATAACACATCAGCTCACTCTCTGAACAGTTTTCTGTACAATAAATAAAGGGGAGGGAGTGGGCAGCCAATACTCTTTAAGAGTTTTCCTTGCATGTTCCTTGTACTTTCACTGTAGAACAGAACAGTATGCAAATATATCATACTATATATACATATAGGAATGCTATCTCTTCTGTATAGAATACATATTATTAAAATATTGTTCTGAACAGTGCATTATATTTCCTTGTACTACTGAACAAATACTGCATTTCTTGCTGACACTGATGAGTGAAATGGGAATTATGTGCATCAGATACTCAGAGACGAGAAGATTAAAAGAACACTCTTTTTCTTTTCTCAGTTCATAAATCATTATGTGATCTCTCAAGATTCATAATGATCCATAAGAATAACATTTCAAAGAAGTAGCACAAAAATTGCATATTACGTTATACTCCTCCAGAGTTTATATGTCATTCATA
>NW_016691250.1:3663-6655 GCF_001604755.1 Lepidothrix coronata | reverse complement strand
CTTCTTCTCTAGTCATGGTTCCCTTTCAATCTCACTTTTTTTTTTTTTTTTCCTCGCATACCAATAAAGCAGATCTACGTAAGTTTGGGTCCGTTCCATACACAAAGGGAAACTCTGCAAGAACAAATATAAAAGATATCAGTCAGAGAGGGGGGTGGAGGGTGGAAAACTACTTCCTTTGCATGTTATTTCCTTGAATTATAAGGATTACGTTTCAGCCGAAATGTTCATTGCAGCCGTGGCATGAAACAATCTTGGCTTTGCTGCTGTAAACACGATGTTTAAAATAAATTAGCTCGTAACAAGATCCCGGTTTCGTAGATACTTAAAGCTCGGTCAGAGGGAGCCGCGTTGGCAGCTCTACAGCCCCCATGGAAGATGTGTAATTCTAGATTTGGAGCACACACAGTCACAGACCCGAGCAGTGGGGAATGTGTGTTCTAAGGCGCGTCATTTCACCGCGGGTCAGACCCGACGGACAGACGGTCACAAATTCGGACAGGAAACAAACCCTCGAGAAAACGCCAGCGAGCGGGGGACGGTCCTGGGGTCAATTTAGGTGGATTTTTTCGGTTTGGTTTTGTTTTCCCGCGCCACGACTTTTGATTTTCCCCCTCGAAAACATAAAGCGGGCGGCGAGCAGAGCTCCAGCTCCACCTTGGGCAAACGAGAAGCCGAAGGGGGGGATGCGCAGGTAGAGCAAAGCCCATCTCCGGCCAGCGAATCCGGCAAAACCCAGAGCAAAGCGGAGCTTTTCGGGTGGGTGGCCGGGAACCGCTCGAGACTTTCGCTGTTGTCCTTTCCAGCCTTTGAACTTTGCAAAAATAGGTGTTTTGTGGGGCGGGCGGGCTCGGAAGGGGGGGATGCGAACCCTGCGCACCTCCGAGGCACCGTCACGGCGCAGCTTTCCCCTCCATAAAAAACCTCCCCCGACATCTCGATCGGTAACAATCAATAAACTCAGCTTTGGACCCCAACCCAAGGCTCTTTTTTAGCCCTGAAAGGTCGGGGCATAGATTTGGTATTAACAAAAAAACGCAAGAGGGCACAATGCGGTGCCGGACACCGGAGGAGAGCGGGATTTAGCAAAGGATAAAGGAAATACTTCGATTTTCCATTTATCTTCCGAATCCGGAGCTTTGGCAGAAACAAGAAAGGGGAAAGATGCGATGGATGCAAAGGGAAGGTTGGGTTCAATCGCGCGCAGCTTTCCTGAGCGGGGAGTGCTAATCTATGGTAATTAGACAAGCACGAACCGAAATAAGTTGTCAAAACCGATTTCTTCCCATACAGCAAATCTAACTCGATCGACCCGGCGGGATCCCCTCCTCGCAAAGTTCGCACAAAAAACTTTTTATTTCGTGTTTTCCTTCCCCCCTACCCCCCATCTCCTGTTTTATTTAACTCCGGCGAAGCACCCGGACATTTTAGGACGATCTGCGAACACGCGGGGTTGAAGTTTTCCGAATGCAAATAATTAACCTCCCCCCACATCCCCCCCCTTGCAGCGGGTATTTGTCCGCGTTCTGTCTGTGTAAATATATATATATATAGGCGCGCACATCGCAGACGGGCGCTCGCACACCCCCGCGCCGAGCTCCGGGGGAGGGAGGGAGGGAGGGAGGGGAGAGGGGGGTGGAAAACACACGTTTATTTATTTATGAAGCTCCGAGCGCGCCGGGAATGTTTCTTTCGGCAGATATTATATATTTGGTTAAGGGGGTGCATTTCTGTTGTTTAAAAGGGAGGGAAAAGGGGGTGGATGGTTTGTTCTTAGGGTCCCTGGTGCAATCTCAGCTCCTCATGGGTGCTATTTTGCAACCTCAGGCGCCTGCTATTGGTCAGCCCATGATCAGATGGTTGTATTTCCTTGTGTCCCTCGCTGGCACCACGCCATCTCCCTTCAGCTAAAACCCAATCTCCGATATACTACTAATAGCTAAACCACTTGGACTATAAAACACAACAAATCATAAAGCCGGGCAAGGACGGCGAGGCTCCTTCCAATGAGTTCTTATTTTGTCAACTCGACCTTCCCGGTGAGTCTGGCGGCGGGGCAGGAGCCCTTCCTGGGACAGATCCCGCTCTATCCCTCGGGCTATGCGGATCCTTTGAGGCACTACCCCAGCACCTACGGAGCCACGGGCGTCCAGGAGAAGGGCTACACCTCCTCTCCTTACTACCAGCAGAGCAACGGAGCCTACGGCCGCGGCTCCGCCTGTGACTATGGGGCCGGCGGCTTTTTCAGGGAGAAGGACCCTCCGTGCGCGCCCCCCAGCCTGGACGAGGTGCCCTTCGCCCCCGAGCCGCGCAAGTCGGACTGCGCGCAGAGCAAAACTGTGTTCGGAGAGAGCGAGGAGCAAAAGTGTTCCGCCCCGGTTTACCCCTGGATGCAGCGGATGAACTCTTGCAATAGTGAGTTTACTCTTTTACAGAAATAAATACATCAATCTCCTCCCCCCCTTTCTTATTTGTTAACCGCCAGAGAGAGAGAGCGAGCGAGCGAGGGAAGCAGGAATAAGGTTCACTTTAGAGCCCAAACTTCCAGCGGGGAACTTGGGAGACACGAGAGGCTCCAACTTGCTCCTGACACGCACCAAAACTTCCCACCGCCGAAGTATTTTCTCCCAGCGACCCCCCCCCCCGAGCTAAAAACTTTGCCCCGTATTTAAATCCCAATACAGTATTTCTTCCCCCCCCCCTTTTTTTTTTCTCTTTTCCACATTCCAGTTTGCGTGTCACTCAGCTACAACGATTTGTCTCTGTCTTTCCCCCACACGCACAGGGAGATATCTTTTCTAAATCAGATCTGGATGACTTTACACACACACACACACACGGACCCACGCCCCCACGCAGCTCCCTCTCTCGCTGGCTGCCCGACCCGGAGTTCAATAATACAAAAAGTGTTTAAATACGTGAAGGGAGACGGTTACATTTTTAATGAAATTCGCACGTAATGAAAAGTCTGCCTGGGGAGGATTATTTTTTT
>NW_016691250.1:0-1993 GCF_001604755.1 Lepidothrix coronata | reverse complement strand
GTAAATTAATCAAGCCCTGGGGTCTTTGTAATTAGTTTTGAGGGGTGGTTTTTTTGCCTCTATTTTTTTTTTTTTAAAAAAAAAGGAAAAATCTACTGAAAGAACGAGTACTACCTAAAAGGATGCAAAAGCAACAACAGAAAGTTCTATTTTATTAATTTTTTTGTACGTGTTGTGTTTGAAGTTTGTCTTAGGTATGAACATGGAATTCTCTAATAAAAGCGAAGTCTTCGATCTCACGCACAACCCCCCCTGTCATTATTATCGCTTTTATTGTTGTTGTCTTTCCCTTTTCCAGGGGAACTTGCCATTCTTAAGGAGCAGAGGGTTGTAAAGAAAGCCTTTTTTCCCTCTGTATGACAATGTCTCCTAATCTGCAAGGACAAGCAACTCCGAGCCCACGGAAGTTACAGTGGAGAGATAAATCTGGTTTTCCCTCTTTTTGTCTAATCTCAAATGGAAGACCTTTCACCAATAGTATTTCCTCGCTGACATTCTGCTTTAGTAGCGCTCTTTTTTCTTGTTACAGTACAAAGAGTTATGACGAAACGCTCTCCATATACATAATAAATCAAGGAAACGGGCAAAAATATGCTCTCATTTATCTCCCAAAGATACCTAACATTTGCCTAGCATCTTTCAAACATCTGGTCCCTCACTTCATAGCCCCAAATCAAAGCGAAGTGTATCGCAAAAAAAAAAAAAAAAAAAAAAAAGTCCAGATTTCCAGGGGATTCGCCCCGAGAAACGAGGAGCTTCTCAGCTCCGGGAATTACGGCGTCCATCGGAGGTGACGGTGGTGGTGGGGTGTGAAAAAAAGAACCTAAACTAAATCTAACGAGCTCTTTGGAAAGAGCGGATTTTTATTTTCCCTTGAAAGCGTTTCCAGCGGCTCCTCGGGAGAGCCGGGACTTCCCCGGGAAGGGTCCGGGGACCGTCCCTGCTCCGCGCCGAGGGATCTCGTGCGAACAGCCAAACTCTGCCCGGGTTTGGTTTGTTATTTTTGGGAATGAAACGAAAGGAACCGCTTTTCCCGCCCGGGGATTCAGGACCGCGACCAAGCGAGCAGCCCGGCCCGTTTTCTGCAGCTTCGCGGGGGGAAAACGCCACGAAAGAGCATCTCCTGCCTCCCATCCCCTTTTCCCCCGCTCCCCAGCAGAAATACCTATGTATGAATGCATTCCCCCGTGCCACAAGCTGCTTTAATGTCAGTCACTTTTAAAATCAATTCATGCAGAAGCTTCCCAGCTGTAGGACATTTACTATTATTGCCACGCTTTTCATTGCCCGTAATTATTATAATTATATGTCACTTTCAATATGGCGCATAATTTCCAATGAGTTGCAGACGAGCACACGAAATTCCTAAACTGCCTCGGAACAAAAAAAAAAAAGAAAGAAAGAAAGAAAGAAAAGAAGGAGAGAGAGGGAAAAAAGAAGAAGAAGGGGAAAAAAAAAAAAGAAAGTAATGCTTAACAAAGCGCAGCTCTTTCCCAACGTTTTTACAGTTTCAGGGTGCTTTTGCTCCCCAATATTCCTCGCGGGTTGAACAAATGGAAAGGAAAAAAACACAGTGCTGTGCCCACAGAGGAGGCGAAACGCTCAGGAACAAGAATATCCTAAAAGCAACGTTGTCGACCAGTTCCACCGGCCGGATTTTCCCTCCTTTTCCTTTCTCCCCCCGCCACGTTCCCCCCTCTTTTTTTTATTTTTTTTTTAAATTTTTGTTTTCCCCTCCAGAATTAAGGTGCGACCTCATCGCTGCCCCCACGCTCGGAGCGCGAGAAACCTCGACTTTTTCCAGCCACAACCGCACGAAAGGACCCCGAAGCACCCCCCCACTCTCTGCCCTCCTCAACAAGCAGCTCCTCGTTGCCCCCCTACTCCAGGACCACGAGAGAAGAAAACCCTCCCGGCGCCTCATCCCAAACTTCCCCCCTGCTTTTTTTTCCACAAAAAAAAAAAAAAAAAAAAAAGAAAAAAAAGAAAGAAG
>NW_016691249.1:0-6657 GCF_001604755.1 Lepidothrix coronata | reverse complement strand
AGTTCTTTTTTTTTTTTTTTAATCAAATATTTCTTTTTGGAATCAAATCAAAAACCATTTTATCATTTTAGGCAAATCCATGAATGATTTAAAAATTAAACCCTATGTAAAAAAAAGGAGAATAATTAAAATAACATTAACAGCCTCCTGCCTTGAAACCCAGTAAAAGTGAAAGGGAGGCAGAGAAAAAAGTAGGAGAGAAAAGAAAAAATCCATACCTTCAAGAGAGTAAAAAGAATTGTAGGGACATCTCTGACCTGATCTATGTGCTTTGCAGAGATCCACAAATCAATACACTGCTGGAGCAATAGGAAGGTTTTGGGAATAAACCATGGTGACCCTATCTCTTCACCTTTGGCTACACAAACTTCCTTCACATCATAGAAAATGCCTCTCCTCCTTCCTGGTTGTATCTAAGTGACTGCTCCCTTAACAGCTGCACTTGCTCAGGACTGCTTAACAACTCTTTCTGTATAGATTTTTCTTTCTTTGGTGATAGACATCTTCCATGGGATGATTGTAAAGATTTTGTTGTGATTTAGTCAGGGTTAAAGCTCCAGATCTTCAGTGTGTAGGACTAGGGAGAATTTCAGCTTTCATTTAACATGAGAGAGTTTTTTCTAGCCCTTATAGTTGATGATAAAAACTTGGAAATGTGTCCCCAGAAAACCATAGACTCCAAATTCCAGCAGGCAGATAGAAAGTTCTCCCCCTTCTCACCCCTTTCCATGCAAGCCAAATTATTTTTGAAGTTCAATATTTAGAAACCATCTTTGCAACTATGGAACATTTGGGTCTGGCAATCTCCCTTTGCTTTGCCTCCCTCCTGGCATGCAACCTTTCCTCACAAGCTAAGATTAAACCAAGAACCAGGAGAGGGTCCCCAGTTTGACCAATACCAGATTGGAGGGAGTGAGACAAGCATTGAGCAGGAAGTTCAGACTCTCTGAACATTGAGGCAGAGGAGTTGCCCCTCCTGGAGCAACTGCCGAGGATGAAGTCACAGGCTGGCAGCCTGCCACTGCACTGAGAGAATTCCAGGGAGGGTTTATGTCTGTGGGACCGAGAAATGCGGCAGGCCTCGCTCCGAGGAAAGAAGGAGAGTCAGCTTCGCTGCCAACAGAATTAGGGCTCTCTTCCAGCATTCAGAAACGTACATACTTTTATATATTTGCCACATGGTTTTGCTGCGGAGCAGCACATGTGTTGTGGCTGCGCAACGGTGAATGAAAAGAGCACCCAAATCGAGGAGCGTTGTGGGTGGGGAGGTGGCACTGGGTGGCAATGGATGGATGGATGGATGGATGGATGGACGGACGGCACCATCTCAGGTAGTACCTGAGGCTGGGGGAGACAGCTAAAAACATTCATCTTCTGCCAGTCAAAGAAAAGGTTTGCACATGCTTGCCTTTGTGCAAGAGCAGGAGATCCATTACCAGCACTGATCAGAGATGCTAGGGAAGGTCTAGCCTTTATTTTCTTTGCCTGATTTTGTGCCCTGGTGTTGCTCTGCAGCACAAAAGCCTTAATGGAGACCAGGCCCCATTGAACCAGGCAACAAAATCTTCGGAGATAATCATAAAGAGCTTACATTAAGGAGGAATGAAACATTATAATTCCAATCTCAGATTCCCAAAGTCCCACACCAGTGTCTTAACTATAAAAGACATCCCTCCTCCTATGATTTTAGTCAGCAGGGGGGAAACCATTGAAAAATCAGGCCCTGTTTTCCCACCACTCTCCTGAAAACAATCCACAACATAATTTCCAGCATACATTTGTGCTTAAGAGGAAAAATTCTATAAAAGGGTATGTTCTTGATGAACACGCCTATGGGTCATGAACAGCCTTGGAAAACAAGGAGGCAATTTAGGGAGAGTCAGTTACGAATGCAAAAGAAGGTTTTCCTTGTCATGACCACAGCTAGTATTTGCTCAGCAGAGAAGCAGGTGACACAAGACAATCTGCATGCAGCCAAAGGCTGATGGAAAGCTTGTTTGTGCTCAGTGTGCTAGAGAAGTTGTTCGGGAACAGTTACGTAAAGATTAGCCCTGTAACGCTGCCAAATACTTTGTGTTATTATGTGCTGTGCTTGTGCCAGGCAGCCCCACATGTCAGAGCTGCCACACAGGGCAGTTTTAACATGCACACCCACATTTTCAGAGTGCTCAGAAGAATAATAAAGCCATGGAGGAACCAACTCTGACCTCGTTTGCATGGCTGCCGCCGCCGATTCCCGTCAGCTTGTACTTGCCTGAGTGCAACCAGCGTAGAGCCAGAAAGGCACATCCACTGCATTTTGGAGATGGCTGTCCTCGCCTCCCCTCCTCCTCCTGACCCATCATGTTTCCTCAGAGAATCCCAGCTGCATGGATAAAAAAAAGTAGCAAGTCAACCATGTGGGAGCATACAAATTTAATGTCAGCTAAAGAGGAAGGCTGTCTAAATAACACAATGGTTGGAGTTATGCAGGTCATAAGTCTAGGGAGTAAGGAGCTCACAGTGTTTCTTTTCTTTTCTCCCTTGCTCAGTTTTCTTCACAAAAGTTCATTAAACAATGATTCCTTCTCCTTTAAAAATTTATGAATGAATGATGTTTTCATGAAAATGAGGGAGCAAAAAGCACTAGCCATAGCCAAGCTCAGCACAGACTGGCACTCTGCAATCTACCCCACGTACCCTCCTGTCTCAGCCTGACCCAAAACACTAGGCCCCATGATGTCTACAACCTCACAGAGGGAGAGATTTGTCAGTGATGTGTACAGGTCTTACATGTGTGAGACATACCTGTCCTGGCAGGGAGGAAACGCGGAGCCAAAGACCCAGAGGAAAACATTGCTTCATCAGTCCAGCAAACTCCTTTTGTTTGCACTATGCAGGTCTCAGTTACAAGGATGCCACTGCCACAAAGTAAAATAAGAATCTGTATGCAAACATAGACCTCTTTCTTTAAACTAGTATCAAAAGTGGCACCATCCTCTTCCAAGGCCTGGACATAGCTACATCAGTGTAGCTTGCCTCATAAGAAAGAAGCAATAAATTAACAACAATAATGACAAGTTTTTATACAGTGCTCTTTATGGGCAGGTTTCCAGTACTTTACAAAATAGAAAACTATTCTTAGTTTCTCTCTCATATTCTCTATCTCCACAGAATCACTTTCTCCTTTTTCTTCCTTTTTTTCTTTTTTCTTTTTAGTGTTAAGTATATTTTATATTTTTATTTCTTTATTGGATCTTGGTTTTTTTAATTAATTTTTCTTTTCCCTCCCCTTTGTTCTCACTTAGCTTCAGTTTCGGACTTTTTGTAGTTTAAGTTTCTCTCCAGTTTCCTAATATACTACGTCTTTTCATTATTTTGTATTTCTGTGTCCCCTCCTTTCCATTCTTTGCCTCTCTGCTTGCTCTTTCCCTATATCTCTTGCTCTTAATCCACTGTCTTCTCTCTTCATCCCCTGTGATGGCGATTCTTTTCCTTCCCAGCTCTGTTTTTAGCCTTCTTCTGACATTGTGTTCCTTACTGTGATCATTTCACACGCCCCATTCCCTTTCTCTTCTTCTACTATTTTTCTTATTTATATAAATTACCACAACACTGCCCAGAGATCTAACCCGTACTGTGCTTTCACCACCACCACCATCATCCTTCTCAATTAGCTATTTAAACAGGAAGGGGCATTCCCTGTCTCAAACAACTTCTCTTTCCTAGCTCTTATTTTTACTTCTGTGGATAGGGTTTGGATGGTAATGGAAATGTTAGGATTAGCTTGTCCTTGCAGTATTTTGGGACAATAGGTTTTGGCTCCAAAGGCAGCCTGCCCTGGAGCCTACATGACCTCCAGGAAGAAGGCCAACTCATTTTTTGCGAAGTACCTGCCAGTAGTTCCAAAGGACACAAACTCCTTCAACAGCTCCAACTTTTCTGTAGTCAGATTGACAGGTGACTGCAGAGAGTAAACAAGCAGACTCCAGACTGCCTTAACAGACTGGGTGGTTGTCATCAGCAGTACCCTTCTCTAGGACCGCCCTTGAGATAAAGACCGTAAGTGAAGATATCTGGGCACACCTGGCAGAGCAGACTCCACGTCAATAAGGACAATCCTGCTGGAACAGGAGACAAAATGACTCAGAGCACCTCACAGCTGGAAAGTAAGACATTTTCCTAGGTACTTTTAAAGAGTTAAGGCTGATAATAATTAGGTAAAAAACCAATCAAACCCAAAACCAAACAAAAAACCTCCCACATACTACAACATTGTGGAGCTTTATGGGATGCAGTGGGAATACTTCAAGCTGCTTCTTACCTGTGGTAAGGTACAGTTTTATGGAAGCCCACATCTAGCTGAGTGGTGTTTTCAGACAGCAAATTTTGGCCTTAAGAAGCTGAAATTTTTTCTGGATTTCCACGTCTTTGAGAAACTGAACCTCAGAGCTTTGCTGGAGGGGAATGGTATGCAAGCCCTTCACAGAAGAGACAGCACCTGCTTCTTTCTAGAAGGATAAATCATAGATGATGATTAGTTTTACCACCACCAAAGGGACAAGGGCAGTTTGAAATTCTTTTACTTTGACAGACTGCATTGTGTGCCATAACTAAGAGAGGCCTTCAATCCAGAAGGTTGTGAAAGTTGGAGGAACAAAATGAGAAAAAGAAGACATTTGGAATGACATAAGGAAAAACGTGACTGCTGGAACTCTGAAACAAGGTGGGGTGGGAGGGGAAGGAGAGATGCAGAGAGTAGAAGAAAATTAAGAGAAGTACAGTTGTTTAAAAAAGTGCTGCTTGTGGGGGAAAATATCCAAAAGCTATTCCTGCAGTTACTGGGTTTTTTCCTGTTCTTTTAATTTCTCTTTCTTTCATCTTTCATTTTTGAAGGCAAATGGATCATAACCCATTAGTGTACCATCATCAGATCTCTAGCTGTATACATGGTTATGACATGGTCAGAACATTTTGGACAGAGGAGCTAATAACACTGACATACATTACATCAACTTTTATGTCTTCAGTCACCAACATCTCTCACGGGCTTCTTTCATCCTCAGATGCACGTTGTATTAACTTGGCTGCTTCCACACGCTTCCACCTTTTTTTTGGTATCAAATGATAGATATTTAAACACTTTCCACATATATCTGGGAGGATAAATGAGAGGCTTCAGCCAAAGCTACACTATCTGGCCAGTAGCAAAGACATTTTTTTTTAATATCAAAATTATCATTCCTAGTACGTGTGAGTTTTACCCAGGAATTTTGAAGATCAGTAAACGTCTTGGGGAGCAGATCCACAGTCATCCTATAGATCAGAACTACGGGAAGAGTGGTTTTTTGTTTTGTTTTGGAAGTTTTTTTGGTGGGGAAAAAGTTTTATACTAATACAATGTTTGATGCCACTAGCAGGGATATGTATTCATGCTGCGCATCCTTAGCTGCATAAAAAATAGATCAAGAGGGGATTTTTTTTATTATTTTGGAAAGAGAGAGAGAAAAAAAGAATGAAACTTAGTATGTTTGAACCGTTTCTAAATTTTTAAACATAAAACCCCAACAACCCCATATCCCTATCAACCTGTAGCTCAAATTATTAACTTTGCATAGAGTATTAAAGGAAGCACAGTTACCACTGCACTCAGGAAATAGTGATGGATGCGGAAAGAGGAGAGGAAAGACTATTATTACATGTACTCAAGTTCTGACATAAAAATGGGGATTTTGTCTGTTAAATCTTGATGTGCAAAAAATCATAGCCAAGTCTAAATGCCTTAGTCATGACGGGGGTTAAAAAAGAGAATATTTGAGAATAATGTGAATTAAAAAGGCAAGTTAGTTTAAATTTCTGTTTGGTAAGGCCTGAGGCCTACAACTCCGATGGGAATACACTGTAGCCGGAGGGCTGATGAATGCCCTTAATGAAGTTGGACAACCTGGAATACATGCATAAAATGATTTTAAATATTGATATGATGTCATTGTGTGACTGAAGTTATTGAAATGTTCATTTTCAGAGCTTGACAGGTTGTGTCTAATTTATTATGGGGAGGAGGAATGATTATTTACATTTTTTAATGTAGCAATAAAACAATTATGGGATTTAAGGAGAGAGAAAGTATTTATGCTTTTCAAAGAGCAAAAATGCATGTTGCAATGGAAATGCCATAGAGGAGCTTATACCAGCAGATGTTAAGAAATACGTTTTCCCTTTTTTCCTTCCTGATAATTGAGGTAATGCATTCATAAAGTATGTAAAGTAAAAGGACCCTTTGACCAATGTTAATTATATTTAACCTGCTCTATGTATAGTGGAAGGAACAGCTTAAATATATCACTGGGGACAACTAGCTCACCCATATATTCTGGATGTATCTATTATAACATTTCCATGACATTGCCTGGTTTTCAGAAAAATTCTTACCGTGAAGAAGAGGAGACGTGGTGTTATAATGGTACGTTCAGTTCCGTTGTGATATGAAAGTTTTTACGGAGAATGCCTCAGGGCAGCTGTCTGCCTTGTGTGTTCAGTATTACGGCTGTATAACACACTGAGGTGGAAGTGTATTAAAGGCTGCTGATGCTAAGGTCCAATCCTGCTGATCCCCAGATCAACCCAAAAAAATAAACTCTTTGCAAAAATTGCCTAGGATACTTCCTTCACTTGTTC
>NW_016691248.1:0-2756 GCF_001604755.1 Lepidothrix coronata | reverse complement strand
TGTTGGATGGTTGGTTGGGTTGTGTGAGGAACAGGCAATGTCTGGATGACGGTTGATGATGGACCATGGATAGCTGGCTGATGGATGGTTGGATGACAGCTGATGATGGACAAAGACAAAGAGTTCCCGGGGAAGGGACACCCGGACGCGTTGTGGGACAGGAGGATGGACTCACATGGACGGGGCCTTCCCCCCTGCCATGACCCTCCTCCTCCTCCTCCTCCTCCTCCTCTTTCTCCCCCAGGGCCAAGCGGAAGCCGGCGGGTGACCCCAAGGAGAAGATCGCCCTCCAACCCCAGGACACGCCCCCCCAGAAGGAGGCCTGAGGGACCCCGGGGGGGCCTGACCAGCACCCGCCACCCCGGGGGTCCCCAAAGCTTGGTGGGGCCGGGGGGGACTCGGCCGCGGTTTTGGGGACCCCCCCGGTGGGGAGGGGACGTCGGGGGAGGAATAAACAGCTCTGGTGGGGGGACACGTCTCGGGGTCGTCTCTGAGCCCCCCCAGGGCCACCTCTGACAGGGTGACACCCAACAACCACCTCCGAGGTCACCTCCGAGGGGACAGAACCGTGTCCCCAAGGTCGCCTCCGATCCGGTGGCACCCAAGAACCCCTTTTTTGGAGGCCACCCCCACAAAATGACACCCCAGAACCTCGTCCCCGAGGTCACCCCCAACGGGACGATGCCCAGGTCGGTGTCCCCGAGGTCGCCTCCAACCGGGTGGCACCCAAGAACCCCTTTTTTGGAGGTCACCCCCAACGGGACGACGCCCCAGAACCTCATCCCCGAGGTCACCTCCAACCAGGTGACACCCAAGCCCACCCCATTGGAGGCCATCTCCAACAACCCCAACCCCCCCCAGAGGGATCCCCCAAACCCCCAGAGCAACTCTGGGAGCACCAGGAGCCCCCAAATCCCACCCCGCCCCCAAATCCCACCCCGCCCCCAAATCCCACCCCCCGGCGATGCCCCTTCCCCGATTTCCCCCCCGGCCCTTGCTCCCGTCGCCGACGTGTCCCTTGGCCCCATCGACCTCCCCCGGGGGGGGGGTTGGACCCCATCAAAAATTAACCCCCCGTTGGGGAATGCGCTGACCCAGCCGGGGCCGCCTCGGGCAGCGCCTTCGGGGCCCCCCCCGAGCACCCAAATTGCTAAAATTTAACCCAAAGTTGCTGGCCCAGGGCGGGCGTTGGACCCGGGGCCGGGAGACGAGCGGGCCGGAGGAGGAGGAGGTCACTGCTGGGTGACCCCCCCTCCAGAACCTGCCTTTCCCCCTCAAAAAACCAACAACAACAACAAAATAATTAAGGAAAAACAAAAATTAAGGAAATGAACTAACAATTTCTTCGATTCTGCCCCGAATCGCCGCGGTTTCGCTCTGGTTTCGTTCCGTTTTGGGGGGGATTTTTGTCTCCTTTTTTTTTTTTTTTTCCCCCCCTTTTTTTTTTTTTTTTTTTTCTTGTTTTTGTCGCTGCCCTTTCGCCTTTTCCTGGAAAACCCCCAAAAAAACCCCCCGGCGGGAGGGGGAGGGTCAACCATTAACCCCGAGCGCCGGCAGGAGGGGTTATATAGGAGACCACCCCCCACCCCGGGGTGCCGGCGGAGCGAGGGCACCATGTGGAAGAGGATCACGTTTTCGGGGCGAAACCCCTGAGATTTGGGGGCTCTGCATGGCCGGGGGGCCCCGCCGGGCTCCGGCGGCTCCGGCGGTGCCGGGATGGCGTTCGCCGACCTCCTGGAGCGCGTGGGGGGCATGGGGCGCTTCCAGGTGCTGTCGGTGGTGCTCCTGTCCCTGCCGCTGTTCATGATGGCCAGCCACAACCTCCTCCAGAACTTCACCGCCGCCACCAGCGACCACCGGTGCCGCCTGCGCCGGGAGGAGCCCAACGGCACCGGCCCGGCCCCCGAGGCCTTGCTGAGGGTCTGGGTGCCCCCCGGCGAGCGGTGCCGGCGCTTCGTGGAGCCCCAGTGGTGGCTCCTGGAGGCCCCCAACGCCTCGGCCCCCAACGGCACGTGGCCGGAGACGGAGCCGTGCCGCGACGGTTGGATCTACGACCGCAGCGTCTTCACCAGCACCATCGTCACCGAGGTGGGAGGAGGGAGGGAGGTGGGCAGGGGGCACCGGGGAGGGGGTTTGGTGGCCCATCAGAGCTGCTCCCATGCGTGGATCCCACCCGGAGGCGCCGGCGGAGGGTTCGGTGCCGCAGCGGCGTTGGCTCCTCCCAACTGGAGCATCTTCTCGACGCCGTGAACCCGGGGGGAGAAAGGAGGGGGTGGGGGGTTCTGTGGCCACCAGCAAGGGGGTCACAAGGGGTCAGGGGACCTTCTCCTTCTCCTTCTCCTTCTCCTTCTTCTCCTTCTCCTTCTCCTTCTCCTTCTCCTTCTCCTCCTTCTCCTTCTTCTCCTTCTCCTTCTCCTTCTCCTTCTCCTCCTCCTTCTCCTTCTCCTTCTCCTTCTCCTTCTTCTCCTTCTCCTTCTCCTTGTCTTCCTCCTCCTTCTCACACCTTCTTCTTCCTCCTCATCTCTTCCTCTTCCTCTTCCACCCATGGGAAGGGTGACTGAGAGTTTGGTGGCCGAGTGTTTGGTGGCACCTTCCCGCTGGCCAACGGTTGACCTGAGGGGCCACCACGGCCGGTTGTGGGGGGTCGGTGGGGCGGAGGGGACCCCCCTGGCCCCGATCCCAGCCCGTGCCGTGTCCCCCCCGCAGTGGGACCTGGTGTGTGGCTCGCGGGGGCTGCGGCAGTTGGCGCAGTCGCT
>NW_016691247.1:10791-11839 GCF_001604755.1 Lepidothrix coronata | reverse complement strand
AAAAAAAAAATAAAGAGTGTTTTAGTCTTAAGAATGTTGGCAATAGGGAACATTTACATTCCCTTCATAGGTAAATTTTTAGAAGACGTACAACTTCCTGCTAAGGGTCATTTATAATTGAGGGATTCCTGAAATTAAACAGTTAGATGCAATAACATTTGTTCAAAGTTGAGAAAGAAATGGCAACTTGCCACATTCTTAAGATCATGTAATTGAGTGAAATCTGGAATTTAATACCTCAGCAGATGACAAGTTCAAGGATGACCCTGTTTTACAAAAGCCCAGTTGGAACGCATAAAGCCATCTGATTTTGAGTTTTCATGTGAAACATTTTAGAGCAGCAGGATTAATGAATGTATGAGAATGTGTCCTTGGATTAGAATGCATTCCTTTAGAATGAGAATAAGAAATATGAGAAATATTAAAAAGAAAACAAATGCAGCATTGTTAATTTCTTGCTATGTGACTGAAACACTTGTAACTAAGTGTCTATAGTATGACTTCAGTAGTGGCTCATTTTCTCACAATGCACCTGCGTGTCCTGGAAACAGTTGTAAACAGTACATGATTCTGCTAAGAGACAGAGCCCATAAACTGCCATTAAACTCTGCTTAGTCTTCTGTAAGTGCTGGTAGATTCTTCTTCTGGAACTAACAAGATAATAAATATAACCCTTCTCACATTTCTAGTTTAGACCACAGCATTTTCTATCTAAGAACAGACTTTTGTAAGGAGATGAAAAATATCGTTTAAAGGCATGTGGGATAGTCATGAAACCCCATATTTGGTGAACAAAATAAAGTAGAACTTCAGGTTAAATGAACACTAGGATCACAGGTGCCACACAGATCTTTATCTCCACCTTACATTCCTTAGTTTAGTTAATATAAGAATACCTGATAAGCACTGGGATTGGTGAAAAATATTTTAGAGCACTGCTCTATTTATAAAGGAAAAAGAAAAAGAAAAAGAAAAAGAAAAAGAAAAAGAAAAAGAAAAAGAAAAAGAAAAAGAAAAAGAAAAAGAAAAAGAAAAAGAAAAAGAAAAA
>NW_016691247.1:3635-6688 GCF_001604755.1 Lepidothrix coronata | reverse complement strand
TCTGGGGTTTGGTAACCAGGGAGAAGCAGGAGCAGGGGCAGGAGGGCACTTCCCACCTCTCCTCTGATTGTTCAGAGGTGCCATTCCCACTGGGATTCATCAGTGCAAGGCCATCAGAGCTTGGCTCTGACTCCCAGTGGAGCAAATCCTGCTCTGCTGCCTGGAAAAATCTGGGATGGGTAGGAGGAACCACAAACACAGGGAAGAAGAGGGAGAACAGGGATGGTAAAAAGCTCCAGAACTTCCAGGGTCTGCCCCAAATCCCACAGTGAGTCAGTGACTTTCCCAACCGAGGTCCAAAAGCTTTGGATCAAACTCAAGGAGACTCTTTTAACCTTTCCAAAACTGGGATTGTTGACCTGTGGCTTCCAAACCCCGTGATGGGATCTCAGAAAGTCAAAAAGTCAATAAACAAACCATAGAAAAAAACTCAAAAATAAGTTTATGTTCATTAAAGGATAGGAGGGATGAATTCCACGTGAAAACCTTGAGAGATCCATAAAATAAAGATTTACTCCACCCTCACAGAGCTTCCTGGTTGGACCAAGTGCTGGAGAAGAGCAAATATTCAGGGTTTTTTCCTGCTGGCACATTCCTGGTTATCCCTGTGGGATGCTGCTCTCAGTGTAGTCACAATTCTACTTTGATTTCTGCAGTTGTAGCAAAATCTGTCCCATATCTGTTTTAACCACCACAACTGAACCATCCCTAACTCCCAGAAAGTCCTTTTCCATGGATTTCAAGGGGGGTTGGATGAGCTCCTTCCCATTCCTGAGCATAACTTGAAGCTGTTGTTGATCCCTTGGCTCTGTCGTTGCAGCCTGGGGGGGATATTTTAGACCCACTTTTGTCTTAAAACCTCCAAACAGCTGTGAGGCCTTAAAAAAAAAAGGAAAAAAAATCAACTTCAGCCCAAAATCAAACCCAAAATGCTGAAACTCAGCAACAGGAGGAGAAAATAGATCCTCCCCTTTGTCCTGAGCCCCCGGGAGCAGCAGGAATTCAGCATTTTCCCCGTCAAGGGCTTCCCCCTCCCTCTCACTTTGGAATTTCCTCCTCTTTGGCGCCTGTCCAGGACTTGAATTCTTACCTTCAGGGTGAGGTATAAGGTGCATTCGTTTGCTTTGAGTTTTTTGCCTGGTAATTCTTTGTTTTCCTTGGCCTAAGGAATGTTCTCCGGGAAGGTGCTGCAGGTGGAGCCTGGTCCTCGCAGGAAAATTCCCAATCTTTTCCTCTCTCAGCCAAACAGACAGCACAGATTCCTGGTCTGGATCCTTCAGTGCAGCATTTGGAATTTTTGAGGCTGGGAGATGTCTCTGGAGATTGTCCAGTCCAGTGCTCAGGGTTGTGTCCTGAATAACTCCAGGGGTGGAGGTTCTACAGCCTCCCTGGGCAACCTGTTCCAATGTTCAACCCTCACGGCACAAAAAAGAGCCTTTTTTTTGTTTAAACAGACTTGTCTGGATTTCACTCTGGGCCTGTTGCCTCTTTCCCTGTCTCTGGGCATCACTGAGAAGATCCTGGTTCCATCTCCTTTTGTCCTTCACCAGCTGGTGTTTCCCTGAATCCCAGGATGGGTTGGGTTGGAAGATCCATTAATCATCCCATTCCACCCCCTGTCATGGGACACTTTCCACTATTCCAGGTTGCTCCAACCTGGCCTTGGACACTCCCAGGGATCCAGGAGCAACCACAGCTTCTCTGGACAACCTTTGCCAGGGCCTCCCCACCCTCCCAACCAGGAATTCCTTCCCAATATCCCATCTAACCCTACTCCCTTTCAATCTGAAGCCATTCCCTGTGTCCTGTCACTCCAGGCCCTTGTCCAAAGTCTCTCTCCATCTTTCCTGTTGCTCCTTCAGGTCCTGGAAGGCCACAATTATTTCCCCTCAAAGTTTCTCTTCTGCAGGCTGGACAATCCCAGCTCTCCCAGCCTTTCCTCCCATCCCTCTGATCCCCTTGGTGCCTCCCTGGACTCTCTCCAGCAGCTCCATGTCCTTCCTGTGCTGTTCCCCAGAGCTCTCTCATCCCAGTGCTGCTTCCAAACCCGGGATAAAGGATGAAATCCTGTCCCACCAAGGACAAAGAAATGCAGATTGAGGTGCTTTCTGCTCAGGGCACCATCTGTTTGCTGTCTCCACATGGAATCTGTGTGTCCACGTGAACAGAGCTGGGATTTTTGCCTGATTGCAGCAATATGCCCAAAATGTTGTTTTTCCCATTAACCTTCCAGTGATGGAGCGAAGAGATTAGGAAATGAGCTGCATGAAAGAACCCTGACTGATATTCCCTGTATCAGATCTGGCTGATCTCCTGAGGTATGTTAGAAATGAGCCTTTCAAAGGAGGGGAGGCTTATTCATCAGAGTCCTTTTAAACTTTGGAATTCGCAGGTCGGGATAATTGGATCTCTTTCCTTCTTTCTCTTTCAAAGAAAAATCGGAATAAAAGGGGACACGTTGACCTTGGAAATTACCTCCTTCTGTTCCTGGAGGAGGAGAGAGGCAGAAGGAAGAGGGTTAGAACGTGAAGTGCTTTGAGGTTTGGATGTCAAACTCTTCTGCCTTCTGTTGCAACACGTTTGCTGAGCAGCACGAGTGAGGAAAAATCCCATTTTTCCGCTCACAGCCCCTTTATCTGCCCTCTCATCTGACAGCAGGACTGAGAACCATGACTAGGAAAAAAAGGTGACCCGATGACCTCCCCCTGGTGCTGGAAGAAACCTTGCAGAGCATCTAAAGCTTGGCTTGGTGCTGAGCACAACAACAACAACATCTCTGCAGAAGGGTCGTGTCAAAAATAACCAACATTAAAGGAAGGCAACAGCTCTGAGCAAACCTAATTAACAGCAGGCTCTGCTTGTTTCAGCTTTCCTGATGAACCTTTATTCAAATTCCTCATGGACCAAGAGAAAGATTTCTAGTAACTAGACATGTGGATACACTCCTGGAAAACCAGGCAGTGCCTGCCACGGAAAACAAGGACCAGAGTGGAAAACTTGGACCAGAATGGAAAATATAGGCCAGACTTTGCAGATCTGACCTAAGCAAACCT
>NW_016691247.1:0-2749 GCF_001604755.1 Lepidothrix coronata | reverse complement strand
GGGCTCTCAGGTCTCCTTGGATCCTTCTCTTCTCCAGGTGAACCCCCCCAGTTCTTCCAGTCTGGCTCCAGAGCAGAGGGGCTCCAGCCCTTGGAGCATCTCTGGAGCCTCCTCTGGACTCATTCCAAGATAACTCTTCAAGGATCTTCCTTTATTCCTTTATTTTATTACCATAGAAAAAAAAAAGATAATATTGTAGTGTATTGCCCTTATTTTCCCAGCAAAATTTCTTTGACCTTTCCAGTGATGATCCCAACCAAGCTCTGGTGCAAAGACCAGTGGAATCATTCAGGAAGAAGCTGCCAGGACTGAGCTGTGTATTTAACCTGGGATTTAAAGAGCCAACATCCTATTGCTTGGTCAGTTTTTCAAGGAGCCCTCCAGCCGGTTCAGGATGTAAAATGGATGTCTGAAATTTAACTACAAAATTCAGGGAAAAGAAAAAAAAAAACACCCACTCTGATTCAAATCATCCTGGAGAAATGCACTGAAACATCATTTATATTTTATGTAATAAAACTACTGGAACCAGAGACTGAATTTGCTATCAGTTGGTGGCTTCTTACCAATTTCCTCCCCCTATTTTTAATCAAAAGGCCCAGCTATAATATTCCATGTCAAAGTCAAGCCCCTGTGGATATTTCCTTGATCAAGCAAAAGGCATTTTTAGCTCAGCTCTTGGCAAAGGAAAAATCATCTGGAGCTATTGATCACAGAGAGCTTAACAGGTTAGAAAAATGTTTGGACAAAGGGAGAAGGCAATAATAATAAATTACATCTGGGTTGATAACCTCCCTGCCAACAGCCTGGGCCAGCTGGAATGGGAAATGGGAATGATATGAGGCTCTGGATACACAGACGTTCCTGAAAATTAAAGGAAAAATAATGTACAGTAAATACTGAAACTATGACACAGTGGTCAGTGTATTTTTGTAGCGATCAGAGTCTAAAAAAAGTGACTGTCACATATATATTTTTAATTTTTTCTCTGTAGGAAAAGCTGATGACATGTGAAACAGTGTCACAGGACACTCCTTTTCTTCACAGAACCTGAGAATCCAGAATGGTTTGGGTTGGAAAAGACCTCGAGATCATCTTATTCCAATCCTCTGACATGAGCAGGGACACCTTCCACCAGACCAGGTTGCTCTGCTGGGAAAAGCTCCTTTAGCAGGAGCTGATGTTGCTGCACAGAGCTGGGATCTCCAGGATCATCCCCCAGGAATGGAGGGAACCCACTCAGGAGGAAATCCCTGGAGTCTCACACTCGGTTTAGGAGACTTGGCAAAAGCAAAAATAATGCACAGTAAATACTGAAACTCTGACACAGTGATCAGTGTATTTTTTGTAGCAATCAGAGTCTAAAAAAAGTGACTGTCACATGTATATTTTTAATTTTTTCCTGTAGGAAAAGCTCATGCCATCTAAAACAGTGTCACGGGATAAATCAATGGCATGGGATTTAAAAATCTTGTTTAAATAGGACTTTATATGTTATAAACCGCCCTGTGCTTTCTTTGGGCCTCTAAACCTAAACCTCTCATCAGAGTGTGTTTATTATCCATCAAAACCTCAAAAAACCCCAAAAAACTAAATAAAATAAAAAAAAAAAAGAAAAGAGAAGCAGTTATCCCACAGGGAATATCTCCCTTTCCACTCAGTAGCACTGGATTCCTGATAACTCTTAGCAAGATGCCTTTCCATGCTGGAAAGCAGATCCCAGCTGGTTCAGACTCGCTGGTGAGGGATCCTGAGAACAGGCAAAGGCAAATAAGTCCATTCTGGATTTAATTTTAACTCCATGTTTTAGCTGGTTCATTAATTTAAGGGTTTTCTTTAAATGTTTCATTAAAAAAAGGAAATTATAACAGCACTGGTAACACAGTGCACAGGTTAGGGCTCTTTCCATACATCCATGAGGATGTAAATGGCATCAGTGTATAATTTAACAGGGACTTGACCTTAAATCCAAGGATTTGGTGAGAAGTTTGAGCAGGAACTTCATCTTAAATCCAAGGATTTGGTGAGAAGTTTGAGCACAAACTACTCCTCGTGCTCAAATACTTTTTATCCCTTCCTTAAATATAAAGCTGCTTATCTCCAGATGTGGAAAACCGCCTGGAAACCAATGGAAAACCGTTCCTGCTCCATGGAAAAGCAAGTGCACAGGGGTTTAAAGGGTGACCATGAGTGTGGTTGTTCTAAATGCTTTAAAGTCTCAAAATCAACTTATTATGACACGTTGCCACCATTGCCAGGAACAACTGACCCCTGAGAGGAAAACTCCTGCTTTAATTTTGAGGTTAATGCCTTTTCAATTGAAATCCCCTTTTTGTTTAATTGAAAACATGTCCCTCTCCACTAAATCAACTCTCCCAAAACGGGCAAAGGCACAAAGAGAAATAACCATAAATTATTATCATCACTGTTATTATTTTGGGGGTTTGGAGGGGGGGGGTAATTACATCATGAGTGTTCTCATCGTCGTATCTGATCAAAAATGGCCTCGAGGTGACCAAGAATAATGTGGATTGTTTCTTTAACCCTGATTAGGAAGCCTGGAGGAGGGTGTGGGTGAGGATTTCTTAAGGAGGAGAAAGAGAAACAGAGATAGTGTCAGTGTGGGCATTGTGTGCTGAGGAATGGACTTGGCCTGCTGGAAAAATTGGGTTGGAAGGGAACTTAAAGATCATCTCATTCCACCCCCTACCATGGGCAGGGACACCTTCCACTAGCCCAGGTTGCTCCA
>NW_016691246.1:5553-6696 GCF_001604755.1 Lepidothrix coronata | reverse complement strand
TCAGAGAATTGTGGAATGGTTTGGGTTGGAAGGGACCTTAAAGATCATCCAGTTCCACCCCCCTTCCATGGGCAGGGACACCTTCCACTATCCCAGGTTGCTCCAAGCCCCGTCCAACCTGGTTCCAAAGGCAGCTCAGAGAACGGCCTCACTCCGTGCACGGTGTCTTGTTTGAAGTGGGTTACAAGTCTCCCAACCTTCCCCTTTGCAAAGTCAAGGCCATGGAAATGTGTAAGGAGCCCACACGAGCTGACCTCACCCAAGGCAGAAATCAAGAGGTATTCCTCACCTTCATTATTATTTCCAGCTTTACCTGTAACTTTGCACACCTTCTTCCTCTCCTCAGGGTTCATAATATCTGGGTTTCCATCCTTTATTGCGGGAACTTGGGATGTGCCTGATCTTAACTGAACAAGGATGACCTAAGTTCAGTCTTAGGAAAGACACCCAGAAAATACTGCCCTCTAAAATGAGCTATTTGACCCTTGGACGCTGATCCTTGGGGAAATTTGATCCCCAGGACACTCCAATAATAAAGAATTAGATGGTTCAGCCACTGGATGCCACTTGAATGTGCTCCCAGTTTCGGAGCTCAAGGCCAGATCCAGAAAGGGACTTGGGAAGAGTGCAGATGTTGAAGTCTGAAATGGGAATGCTGAGCACTTCCACTTATTTACAGATAATTTTGGATATATCTAAAGCCCAGTTTTCACCATTTCAGCTCCCCAAATACCTGCTCAGTCACATTTCAGCCCCTCCCTTCTTCCTGGGCTCAACTTTGCTCTCAATTTTCTCTTCCTCCTTCCTTCCAGTGGTGCAGGGGGATGGGAATGGGGGCTGTGGTCAGTCCATCCCACATTGCTTCTGCTGCTCCTTCCTCCTCAGAGGGAGGACTCCTCACCCCCTTCCCATGCTCCAGTGTGGTGTCCCTCCCACGGGAGACAATGCTCCAGGAACTTTTCCAACCTGAGCTCTTCCCGTGGGCTGCACTTCTTCAGGAGCTGCTGCAGCTTGGGTCCCTTCCATGGGGTCAGTCCTTCAGGAACTGCTCTAATGTGGGTCCCTTCCATGGGGTCAGTCCTTCAGGAACTGCTCTAATGTGGGTCCCTTCCATGGGGTCAGTCCTTCAGGAACTGCTCTAAT
>NW_016691246.1:3053-4376 GCF_001604755.1 Lepidothrix coronata | reverse complement strand
TGGGCTTCCCAGAGGGTCACAGCCTCCTTTGGACATCCCCCTGCTCCAGGGGGCTCCTCCGGGGGCTGCAGGTGGGTCTCTGCTCCCCGTGACCCTCCAGGGGCTGCAGGGACACGGCTGCCCCACCACGGGCTGCCCACGGGCTGCAGGGGAACCTCAGCCCCGGTGCCTGGAGCCCCTCCTGCCCCTCCTTCTGCCCTGCCCTGGGCTCTGCAGGGCTCTTCCTCTCCCCTGCTCTCACTCCTCACTTCTGGGAGCGCAATTCCATCTCTGCCAGGACTTTATTTTCCCCTCTCCAGTCCGTTCTCCCGGAGGCGTCACTGCCGTCTCTGCTGGGCTCAGCCTTGCTCCGTCCTGGACCCGGCTGGCACTGCCCTGCTGGGCTTGGGGGAACCTTCCAGCAGCTGCTCACAGAACCCACCCCTGCAGCCCCCACTCTTTCCACACAAACCCAAATCACTTCCCTATGAAGACCCTGTTCGAGGCATCCCATCATTGTCCATCCCACTGTGTGTGAGGGGGGTCCTTTCCTACTGAATTGACTTTATTACACATGGAAAAATCGAGTTCTGTGGGGAAGAGATAAAGCTTTGATGTCTTTTCTAAGTTTTTTTGGTGTGTGTTTTTTTTTAAATGTGTGTTTTTTGGGAACAGCCATTGCACACAAATGCATTGACAGGCTTTGGAATAGGATGAGGTGCAGGACTCTCTTCTGCCCTCCAAGCAGGCCAAGATCCCGTTCTTTTTCCTTCCCTTTCCTTTAGTATTTCCAGGCAGAGCAGCCCAGTTTGAACAGGAAGGACTGCAAGTCTCAGCCCTGTTTGTATCCTTTTCTTGTTGAAAACATGGAGATTAAAGGTTGAACTTACTCAAAGGCAATTGAACTTTCCCCTTATTTCATCACTTCAGGGCCACTCTGCGGAATGGCAGGAAGATGAGGAAAAATGATGTTTTACCTCCAGATTTTGGGCTTTAACAGGGTTTTCTTTTGCTTTTTCTCTTAAAATCTCAAATCTAACCAAAGAAAGGGAAAACCCCCCCCCCTAAACCCCAAACCTCAACAAAAGCAAAATGGAAAGGTTAGAAGAAAATTCCAGTCAGGGAACTGCTTACCTATTTTACTGCCCAGCTTTTTTATGCATTCTCCTTGGAAAAACCCAATCCCAGAGCAGTTTATGAGTTTGGAAATGATGTTGTTATTTGGATTATTTATGAGGAACTGCAAAACCTTGCTTTATGTCTCAAAAATAATTTTTTGATATTTTCCTATCTTAAAAAAAAACCAAACACCAAAACCCAAAAAACAACAGAACCCCCTAAACA
>NW_016691246.1:0-1298 GCF_001604755.1 Lepidothrix coronata | reverse complement strand
CTGGAGCAATCAGAGAATTGTGGAATGGTTTGGGTTGGAAGGGAACTCAAAGATCATCCAACTCTGACTCCCCTGCCACGACAGGGGCACTTTCCACTAGACCAGGTTGTTCAGATCCTCATCAATCTCTGATTCCTTTTGAGCTGTTGGTTAAATGGTTTAATAATTTCCCAGGTTCAACACTTATGACACATGGATTGTCTCAAGAGCCTGATGTTTAGTGAAATCAGACCTGATGCTAAAATAATGAAGAAGAGAACTTCAACCTCTTTACTGGGCCACCACAGATTTACACTCAGTTTTGAGGTCCTCAAAATTAAGAGATCTTAAATTAAATTAAGAGAATATCCAGACTGTTTGTGTATGAACATCTATTTATAGAGAATATTCAGACTGTTTGTGTAGGCCCATCTATTTATGCACATACTTCATGTAGGACTTATGATAACTTGATTTTTAACAATGAAGCAAGTAACTGAAGGAATCTCAACTCTCAGCTCTAAATTTCCAGGGTTTTGACAGATTAAATCAAATCCTTAAGGCCATTTTGCTGTCGTTTTTTTTATTCCTGTGCGAGCGCGTGATTTATGCCCTCTTTTTATTGCACGAACCCTTTGTCTCGGTCCTGTTTGGTTCAGCCTACTAATGGCTCTCAGCTGATTTTATTTTAGTAGCTGCAAATTTTTTTGCCCACAAGTGCAGGGCAGGGGGAAATTAAAAGGTGGAATTTGGTGAAATATCAAGTTGTTGGGAAAGCAAGATTTTAAGAGCTGATGCAAAGCAGCGCCGCACCTAAACGACGGCTCCTTGGTGTTTACTGTATTTTATCTGCCTAAAGACAAGGATTGCTGTTTCCTCCGGTGCAGCAACTGGCTGGAGGTTCTCACTGGTAGCTGTTATTAGTAGCAATGACATATTAATTGGACTTCACTGCTTCCAGGTGTGTGGCACACTCCGGGGTCACCCCCGAGCGCCGCAGCTTCACGTGGGTTCAATTACGGCGGCGTTATGAAGGAATGCAACATGTCATGCATTGAAAGTGTCAGTTCCCACTTTTTACGGTACAGAGGGGAAAATAAACCCATCAGCTTTTTTATTTCCCCCCCCCCCATTGGTTTTTCTCTGCTTGGGTGCTGCAAGAAGCGTGGCTGGCTTTGAGTCCCACCTCGTCCGTGCGACGGGAAGAGACAGAGGAACAGGTTATTAAATGACCTGTGCGTGAACAAGTGGCTTGGATGGATCACTGGGTGGTGTTATCAGTGACACATCAGGGAATTGTGGAATGGTTTGGGTTGGAA
>NW_016691245.1:4189-6698 GCF_001604755.1 Lepidothrix coronata | reverse complement strand
TAAACCCCTGCAATCCCTCTATCCCCCGTGTAATCCTGCTTGAAGAAAAATTAACTATTTGGAAATCGCAGTAAAAACTTGTGTGACCCCCTAATTAACATAGGTCGTCCCCTTCATTAACATGTCCAGCCCTAAATGCCTTTAAAATTTTGTTCTCATGTTCAATAAAGCATTCCAGTTTTCCCTGTGCTGGAATCATGTCTAGCTTTTATTTTTCAGACTGCCACTGTCCAGAGCAACTGGGAGCTCTGATCCTGCTGGAAAGGATCAGGATGGTCCAGAACAGCTGAGAGCCCTGATCCTGCTGGAAAGGCCCAGGATGGTCCAGAGCATCTGAGAGTCCTGATCCTGCTGGAAAGGACCAGGATAGTCCAGAGCATCTGGGAGTTCTGATCCTGCTGGAAAGTATCAGGATGGTCCAGAGCATCTGGGAGTTCTGATCCTGCTGGAAAGGACCAGGATGGTCCAGAGCAGCTGGGAGTTCTGATCCTGCTGGAAAGGACCAGGATGGTCCAGAGCAGCTGGGAGTCCTGATCCTGCTGGAAAGGACCAGGATGGTCCAGAGCATCTGGGAGTCCTGATCCTGCTGGAAAGGACCAGGATGGTCCAGAGCAGCTGGGAGTCCTGATCCTACTGGAAAGAACCAGGATAATCCAGAGCAGCTGGGAGCCCTGATCCTGCTGGAAAGGACCAGGATGGTCCAGAGCAACTGGGAGCTCTGATCCTGCTGGAAAGGACATGGATAATCCAGAGCAGCCGGGAGTTCTGATCCTGCTGGAAAGGACCAAAATGGCTCAGAGGAGCTGGGAAGTGGGATCCTGCTGGAAAGGACCAGGATAATCCAGAGCAGCTGGGAGCTCTGATCCTGCTGGAAAGACCCAGGGTGGTCCAGAGCAGCTGGGAGCTCTGATCCTGCTGGAAAGACCCAGGGTAGTCCAGAGCAGCTGGGAGCCCTGATCCTGCTGGAAAGGACCAGGATGGTCCAGAGTAGCTGGGAGTTCTGATCCTGCTGGAAAGGACCAGGATAATCCAGAGCAGCTGGGAGTTCTGATCCTGCTGGAAAGGACCAGGATGGTCCAGAGCAGCTGGAAGTCCTGATCCTGCTGGAAAGGACCAGGATAATCCAGAGCAGCTGGGAGCCCTGATCCTGCTGGAAAGGACCAGGATGATCCAGAGCAGTGCTGTGAGAGGGATTCAGGCTGTGAGAGGGATTCAGGCTGGAGCAGAATCCTTCCCTTGCCCTTCCCAAGGGGCAAAGCAGGGCCCAAAGGCTCCGTGAGAGGGATTCAGGCTGGAGCAGAATCCTTCCCTTGCCCTTCCCAAGGGGCAAAGCAGGGCCCAAAGGCTCCCATGAATCACCAGAGCCCTCGGAGAGCTCTCCCAGGGAAAATGCTCCCTGGAAGCTTCCTGTGAGTCAGGCCTTGCACCGACCCACGGCCGGGAGGCTCCGAAGCATCGGAGGGTGAAGGCAAAGGGAACAAACGTCCTTTCCCGTCCTCTCCTCTCTGCTGGAGGCTCCTTCCACAAGTTCCCTGCCCTGGGAATAGTTACAAACTCCTCTTTTTATGGGAAATGATCTAAAAATTTTTCAGTCTTTCGTTTTGCTCCCTCCACAAAGCGCCCACACACGGAGCTATTCCCACATTCCAGGGGATGCTCCAGCTGCTTCCCCACCTCTGTACCTTTTCCATTGGCTTCCCCACCCGTGTCCTGTTCAGTGGGATCGAGCTCTGGTTCATTCCCTGTCCTTTTAGGCAGAAATCCAAGTTTATAGGGTGTTTAGGGGGTGTCTCACCCCACCAACGTGAGCCAGGGATGGAGGAATCCGGGACAGAGCCAAGTTTGAAACTCCTGCACGTAAAACTCATCCCCTCCTCTCTCTGCTCCCATTAACAGCTCTCCCTTGGCTAATTCCTCCCTTGCACTGTGCTGGTGGATCTTCCCATGGCTTTTCTTTCCCCTGATTCTTGTTTTCACTTTGCTGAGGCTTTTTCTTCCCTTGACTTTTTTTTTACGGCGCGTCACAGAGGCTCGAGAGGAGATGACTCACCCTCAGAAGTCCTGGCAGCTCTTATCTCCTCTTTGACACCAGCTGGGAGGCAGGAAAGAGGGAAAAGGAATCAAAAAAAATCAGAAATCAATACATCTTTTGTGTGATTTTCCACGGCTCACCTGCTGCCTGTGCTCTCTCCGTGCTGGGGAAGAGAACGGAGTTTATTTGGTGGCAAAACTCACACCCTTTGAGTTTATAAAACCCTTCATTCATTAGCAGAGGGACAAGGTGGACAAAGTAGGCTGAGAGAAGATATTTTGGGAGCATTTTAGGCTCTAAGGAAGGGATTTCCCCTCCATTTTATACATAAATATACATAAAAATACAAAGAGAGTGTTGACCGATATCAGGGTAATTTACAGGATCAAAGTGGAGAAGATGGTTGAGATTGACCATCCAGAGTCTTTTCCAAGGGGAAAAATAGGATTTACAAGGTCAGAGTGGAGAAGATGGTTG
>NW_016691245.1:0-1496 GCF_001604755.1 Lepidothrix coronata | reverse complement strand
AATCTTTTGATCCAATACAGGTTTTAATGTGCTGTATTAAAAAATACATTAAATGCTTAATCAAGAGGCATCAGTTGCTCTTCTGCATCTCAAAACATATCAAATAGTTCTCCCACCAAACTAAAATACTGTGGACAACCAACAATTCCATTTGGGAAGGCCTGGCACGGAAAGGGGGAAAACTCAGTGCCTAATATAAATTTTAATGTGCTGCAAGTAAAAATTACATGAAATGCTCAATCAAGAGACATCAGTTGCTCCTGTTTTCCAACCCATCCCTCTGAGGAAGAGGGTCACCGTGACCAGGACACAGCTCCTGGCACTGAGTCGCTCTGGGAAGATTTTGGGGGCTGGGATGGAGGGGAGGGAATCATGGACAGCCTGTTCTTCAGGGGAGGTGGTTTGGGATCCAGCAGGCACTGGATGTGATCCTGGTGAAAAAGGGATGCTGGATAAGGAATCTGTGGCTCTGGGGGTGGAGGGAAGGCTGCCCTGAGACCACACACATATTAAAAAAGTGAAATCCTGACTCACCAACTGTTTTTTTTTTTTTCCACGTGGTTTGTGTGAGGCCGGGATTGGAGAGCGAAGTGTCATTTTGGAAAGCCATGGGGCAAAAAATAAAAGAGAGAAACCAATAAAGAAGTGCTTATTATGTCCCCCACTGATCAGCTTTAACTCCAAAAGCAGCAGAATTGGCCTTTTAAAGGTCAATCGAAGTGAAAATCTGTGCAGAAAATCTCTTAAACGCTCCAATCCCTCAATCCCTTTGCCTCGGGCTGGAGGCTTTGGGAGCTGATTTTCCTCCCTGCCTGTTGAGAGCTGCTCTGTGGGGGGCTGCACCCATCAGCCAGAGCCCTTCACCATCAAACACAGCCCTTCACCCCTGGGGAGATCATTCTCCACGAGCTCCAAGGCTCTTAAAGCTCTTAAACCCAATTCCAGCTCCACCAGACTCGCTTTTGTCGGGAGGCAGAAGCAGGAGATGGGAGGGAGGTGGGTTTCCAGAAGGATTTTCTCCTCAGGTCCCATTCCAGCTGCAAACTGAAGGAAGAAAAGGCTCCTTCCACCCTCTGAACCATCTCCAACTGGACCTTCTCCGAGCCGGATGACTGTGGGAGGAACGTGTCTCTTGGCTGGCTGTGCCAGGGGAGGGTCAGGTTTGACACCAGAAGGAATTTTTTCATGGAAAAGGGTGATCAGGCCTCGGAAGGGGCTGCCCAGGGAGGTTTGGAGTCCCCATCCCTGGAGGTGTCCAAGGAAGGCCTGGCTGTGGCACTCAGTGCTCTGGGCTGGGGGACAAGGTAGGATCAAGCACAGGTTGGACTTGATGCTGGAGGTCTTTTCCAACCTCAGTGATCCCGGGATACTGTGATTCTTACACCATGCAGTGGGTCCTACAGGATCTTCCAGCATCCCTAGAAGTTGGT
The DNA here is from genome assembly GCF_001604755.1 of Lepidothrix coronata. Classification (NCBI taxonomy): domain Eukaryota; kingdom Metazoa; phylum Chordata; class Aves; order Passeriformes; family Pipridae; genus Lepidothrix; species Lepidothrix coronata. Next base: position 66 of record NW_016691245.1, on the reverse strand, counting down.
CCTCCCTTCTGTAGGACTTGGAGCGGGGTTTGACAGTTTTATTTGGAATCACAGAAGAGTTTGGGT
>NW_016691244.1:5521-6702 GCF_001604755.1 Lepidothrix coronata | reverse complement strand
AAATTTGGAAAGAAATCAATGGCACGTAATTGGATTTGATTTTTCTCCCCGTTTTGCTGGCCGGGGGTTCCGTGTGCGGCCCCTCCGTGTGCGCGGGATCGGGCGCTGGCTCCGGTGGCCACCAAGGCATGACAGCTCCATCCCGGCTGTCAGGGGGACAGCAGGATAAACATGGGAATAAATAAAGGGGAAGCCACGCAGGGAGGAGACGGGTATTTGCTTATTTACTAGTTTAGCTGCTGCTCCCCCTGCCAGCGTACAAACCTCCCTGCCAGCAGGGAAGGGGCTGTGCAGGGCACGGGACTGTCCCCAAGGCCTGTCCCCCTCCCCCTGGGCTAAGGCCCTCCCAGTGCTGTGGAGGACCTGGATGAGTCCTGCCCAGTTCAGAGGGTCACACACAATGACAGTGATGTCCCTAAACCTTCACCACCCTGCTCTGGACATCGGCACGAGCCTGACATGGACGTGTGGTCACTGGGAAAAGGGAAGAGAGACCACTTACCCCAATTCTCCACTTACCCCACAACTCCAGACAGCCTTTAAAACCACAGGGTTTAGTTCTCCTCCCCTAAATGGGAGTGATCCCTGTGGTGCTTGGAAAGCAAAGCTAAATCCCTGTCCCCCATGGCACGGGATGCACACAGGGGTGCTGGTGCTCATCAGTATTCCTTAGGTAAATACAGGCAAACACGAGGCAGGATTTGATAAAACAGAACTGCTGGTGAACCTCAGCCCTTCCCACGCCCAGCAGCACCGAGCAAAAGCTGATTTTTCTTTTTCATTCAACATGCTTCCTAAGGAACCTTTCCACAGCTGGAGAGTCCTACTCCACACGGCAGCCTTTTCCAGAGAAAACTTGGGAGACAGGCACAGTCTGCAGGGAAAGAGGATGTACAGCCCTGTGGGAGCATTCATGCAGCCACACGTACACACACACACACACAGAAGTTTGGATGTATCATGCATGTATGTATGAATACATATATATTTATATATATATATATATATATCTTCCTCCCTGTCCAGTTTTCAGTGTTGATTTTCCAACCGTCGCTCCTCGCCCTCCAAAGTTGTGAGCTACCCTCTTTTTTTTTTTTTTTTTTTACCCTTTAACCTTGAAAATTAACCTAAAACACAGGGTGCTGTACACATGACTTACTCAAATAAATTGCATCCTTAAT
>NW_016691244.1:0-1360 GCF_001604755.1 Lepidothrix coronata | reverse complement strand
TCCTTATTTTTAACTATTCCTTATTTTTAACTATTCCTTATTTTTAACTATTCCTTATTTTTAACTATTTTAACACTGCTGAGGCTGCAGCTTCTAAAACAGGCCAGCTAAAAAAAAAAAAAAAAAAAATTAAAATTGGCAGGTTTAACTTTGCATCAATTCACAGTGTTCTGTTACAGTTTTAAAGTGTATAAAACTATTGATCAGAAGCAAGGCAATTACTGCTGCCTGCGTTTAAAGCCAGGTGGAAGCCACAAGGAGTCATCACTGACCCACCCACACAGTTCCCATTCCCTCCTTTTCTGAGGGAAAAGCTCATGAGGAGGCTCTTCCCAGTGAGGCCACACACACCCCCCCAGGGCTGGAGTCCTCCAAACCAGAGTCATGGTTAAATCACAGAAATTGCCAAGCTGGGAACAGATTTGGACATCCTACTTAATTAGAAGCTAAAATACAGGTGACCTGTGCCTGTACCCCTGGTGTACTCACAAATATTTCATCTCCAAAGGCTTCAAAAAGCATCATTAGAGCAATTACTATTCCCTGTCCTTTGGAATCAGGAGAACTTCTTCAGGTACCTCCACACCTCCATCATTTTGAGCTGGGCCTTGAAACAGCTGTAATAATTAGAGTATTATTAGATTATTAGTATTTCTAATCTATATATATTAGATTATTAATAGCCGTAATTTAGATGAGATCTTAGGAAGAAATCCTTCCCTGGGAGGGTGGGGAGGCCCTGGCACAGGTTGCCCAGAGCAGCTGTGGCTGCCCCATCCCTGGAAGTGTCCAAGGCCAGGTTGGATGGGGCTTGGAGCAACCTGGGATAGTGGGAGGTGTCCCTGCCTGGGGCAGGGGGTGGGACTGGATGAGGTTTAAGGTCCCTTCCAACCCAAACCAATCTGTGTTTCTCTGAATAACCCTGAGACTGAAGCCCAAGGCAGGTTAAGGCACAACAACCCCTCCAGCTCCCAGGCAGCCCCCCCAGCCCTGGGGTGACCCCGGTGCCAACCCCGAGCCCTGAGGGTGTCACCCACCCTGTGGGTGTCACACACAGCTCAGAGACGCCTCTGCAGTGACCAAACCTGAGCGTGCACGACGTCGGGGCAGCAAGTTTTGCAGAGAATAAATATCACACTCCAATTTCATGGTAACTTAGGAGGGTTTGCTGGCAAATACCATGGCTTTTACATGGTTCTACCAATTACCGAGCAATTACACGTAACCTAGATCTGGAGGACACATGGCAGCCACCTAATGTATTCCTCTCTCCTGGAAAAGAAAAAGGCAGTTAATAGAAAACACTCTTTTCTTTTTCTTTTTTTTTTTTTTTTTTTTTTTTATAATTATAAACCCTTCC
>NW_016691243.1:2819-6704 GCF_001604755.1 Lepidothrix coronata | reverse complement strand
AAGCAAGGGTTTAAAAAGCAAGGGTTTAAAAAGCAAGGGTTTAAAAAGCAAGGGTTTAAAAAGCAAGGGTTTAAAAAGCAAGGGTTTAAAAAGGAAAGGTTTGAAAAGCAAGGGTTTAAAAAGCAAGGGTTTAAAAAGGAAAGGTTTGAAAAGCAAGGGTTTAAAAAGGAAAGGTTCAAAATTCAGATCCCAATTTCAGCTGGTCAGAACATGATATATATATATGTATATATATAATAAGAATTTTAAAGGGGTTTTTTATAGCGTTAGAATAAGGATAAATGATGATAAATGATGATAAATGATGATAAATGATGATAAATGATGATAAATGATGATAAATGATGATAAATGATAATAAATAAGTCGTGGTAAATCGCTCGGGTTCCACAATCGATTTTTCAAAACTGAAAACTGGGTTGTTGTATTCAGAAGGGTTAATTTAGAGAGGCAAAGTGTGTTCTGTACACGCAGATTTTGTAGTTTTATAGTATTTTATACTGACTTTTCTTTCCCCCTGGTGCCTCCCCTTGGTACTGGGACCAGTTTGGAGCTCGCTGGTCGGGTTTGGAGGTGAAAAGGACTTACAGCCATGGCTTGAAATGGGTGGATTTGCAGGGAAAAATAGATGTTTTTTTCCCAGTTTGACTCAGCAGTGATGAAGAAACCATGATAACAGTATGGAAATATTTGTGGGAATGGGGGATTAGTGCTGGGAGACACGGAAGGAAGGCGTGGGCTGATCACTGGGGGAAGGTTCTGGGCTGTCACTGGGTCAGACTGGGAGGCTGAGGGGGGAAATGACAGAACCCAAAGGCTCGAATCAAATCCCAGCGTGATTCCTGCAGGATGAGGAGTTGGGGGAATGCTGGGCTGAGCTCTGTGACTTAAAATAAGGTGGCATTTATTCCTTCAGCTTTTCAGGCTGGAAAGGGCTGGTGGTGACCCCACAAACACCTCCCTTGTGTGGGGGGCTCTGGTGCCTCACTGTGTGAACTGCCCTTGGCCAAAATTCATCCAAGAACCTCGGGCAGAGACAGGGAATCCAGGATGTGTGGTTCCCATGGGTGAATCCTGGGTTTGTTGTGATCTGCAGGGAGGGATCCAGCCCGTCTGGATCAGCATTCCATGGAAGGCAGAGGTGCAGGCACAGGATAGGAGAGATTAAATTCTCTTCCTTGCCTCCACCTTGGCCGGGGAGGGATCCCAGGCTGCCTCCATCAATGGCACTGTTGTTTCCCAGGGAATGAGGTGGGATCACGGAACACCAGCCATGGCTTTGGCACACGTGTCCTTTCCCCAAAGCCACAGTGAATCCTCCAAAAAGCCTGGAGGAAAAGCTGCTTCAGTCTAGGCTGGAGATCACTTCACCCTGAGCTGCTTCAGATATTAATCACGGGAGCTTGGGAGGGCTCTGCCTTTCCATGAGCTCAGACTGGAGCTGGGATGAGGAGCAGAGCACAGCACAGGGTGACTGGGGGTTGGTTTGGCTGCTGGGTGGGTGCTCCAGCCTCCAGGATGAGAAGGAAAATGAATCATGGCATTGCAGCAGCTTGTGGAGCAGAAGCTTTGATTCATCAGCAGGGGAAAGGGGTGTAAAATTGAGAAATAACTGAGCAGGGGAAATGGGTGTAAAATAGAGAAATAACTGAGCAGGGGAAATGGGTGTAAAATAGAGAAATAACTGAGCAGGGGAAAGGGGTGTAAAATAGAGAAATAACTGAGCAGGGGAAAGGGCTGTAAAATAGAGAAATAACTGCATTTTTCAGTGCCTGCACTAAGCAGGGGGTAAAAGTGCTGTGTTCTCTGGCCAGTGGCTGCTGTCACCCCCAGCTTCTCCCCTGCCTGCTTCCAACTCCCAGAGGGCAGCTTTAGGTGGGATGTTTGGAAGAAATTGTTCCCTGTCAGGGTGTGGAGGGGCTGGGATGGAATTCTCAGAGAAGCTGTGGCTGCCCCTGGATCCCTGGAAGTGTCCAGGGCCAGGTAGGAGCAACCTGGGCCAGTGGAAGGTGGCAGGGGGTGGAACGAGATGATCTTTAAGGTCCCTTCCAACCCAAACCATTCCAGAATTCTCTCTCTCTCTGCCTGAATTTTAGGAACAAATTCCCACCACGCTGCTGCTCCCACTCTGCACAACCAGGCTGATTTTTCTCTCTCTCCCTGTGAGATCAGTGGCAGCTCAAGGGCTCTTCCTTTGCTGCTTTCTTTCCTTGCAGCAGGATTAAGGCTAAAGGTGACGTGCTCAAATTTTTAGGATGCCACTGGAGAAGCTCTTCTCACTCACAGCTGGCTGTCAAATATTTCAACTCTCTCCCCCTCTCTGAGCTTCCCTCCTCTTAATCTGGGCTTTATCTCTGCTGTGACATAGTTGGAGGATGAGCCCAGGGTGACTCACGGGGTCACAAACCCCAAACCAGGCGGGTCAAAAGCCTCCTGTGAAGCCAAGTTGAAAGTCTTTGCCCTTCCCAACGTGCCTGGGAGTGCTGCCCTGTCATACCTCACATTCATCAGGGCAAACATCATCCCCCTGGGAGCTGCTGGTCCCTCAGCCCACAGCCCACAGCTCGTGCAGTGATGTTTGCTGTCTGGAATGAGCTCAGGGGGGTGATGAGGGGCCTGGAATCTTCTCTGAGCAGCAATTCCGTGGTCAGGGCTCTCCACCAGCTCAGTTATTGCACTGACAGAGCTCAATCAGCACAATCCCGCTGAGATTCCCAATGGAATATATTCCAGTTTGTGCTCCAGCAGGCTCTGCTCAAACTGGGCCTGACTGGAGACGCTGCATGGAGTTCATGGGTTGAATTCCAGCTCGTGATTCCCAAATGGATCTGGCTGTTTGCAGGCTGGTGGGATCCAGGCAGTGCATTAACAGGAGCAAGGTCTGACTTTGGGGACCCTGTTACCCGAGGGAACAGCTGGAGCTGGGCAGGAAGAGGGATGTTGGGAAAAGGTTTTCCACCTTGAGGGTGGCCTTGGACGCTCCCAGGGATGGGGGAACCTGTGCCAGGGCCACCCCAACCTCCCAGGGAGGAATTTCTTCCCAATATTCCATCTAAACCTACTCTCTGTCCACTTGAAGCCATTCCCCCTCGTCCTGTCCCTCCAGACCCTTGGAAATAGTCTCTCCCATCCTTCTTTTAGCTCCTGGAGGGCCCCAGTTTGGTCCCTCTGAAGCTTCTCTTCTCCAGGCTGAGCAATCCCAATTCCCTCAGCCTTTCGGTTCAAATTCCCTGGGGGCTCCCAGGGATTTAACCTGGAAAACCAGCACCTTTAAGACAACACTCGACTTCATTTTGAGGGGGCTCCAGCTCAGGGGGGGCTCTGCAAAATTGACATTTTGCTTCCCCAAACCTACCAGGCAGGGAGTTCACACTCTTTCAAAAGCAACTTGAGAGCCCTCAGGCAGAGTTTATTTTTCTTGGGCACCCTCCATGCCTCCCCTTCCCAGAAAAAGCTGCGGATAAGTGGTGGAGGCTGAGATTTTCCACCCCCATAAATCACTTGGCTCGTGGATGTCTGTGCTCTGGCAGATCTTTTCCCGTCCCAGCTCATAGTTTGGGGGTTATGTCACATCTCTTCCCGTTCCCTGAGCCTTTCCATTCCCTCTGCTGTTGGGAAGGGGCAGTGCCTGATCCCTGCTCCCAGGACAGGCCCAGGGGGAAGTGTTTGGGTGCAGGATGATGTGGGATAAGGGCACAGATGTGGGATAAGGGCACAGGTGTGGGATAAGGGCACAGAAGTGTGATAAGGGCACAGATGTATGATAAGGGCACAGATGTATGATAAGGGCACAGATGTATGATAAGGGCACAGATGTAGGATAAGGGCACAGATGTATGATAAGGGCACAGATGTATGATAAGGGCACAGATGTGGGATAAGGGC
>NW_016691243.1:0-442 GCF_001604755.1 Lepidothrix coronata | reverse complement strand
AGTGTTGTAATTTCCAAACAAATGTGATAATTTGTACCTCAGGGGTTGCTTTGTGATGCTTTTTGCACCTCAGGGGGCTGTGAACCAAGACTCAGAGGAGGGTTGGGCTTGGAAGGGACCCTGAAGACCATTTCTCTGTTATATTTGACTTATCCCGAGGCCAGGGTGTGATGGTTGAGTTGACAAGGTGGTGGTTGGGCAAAGGTTGGATTTGATGATGCTGGAGGTCTTTCCCAACCTGATTGATTCCCTGTTTCTGACCTTCTTGGAGGTCTTTTCCAACCCAGTTGATTCTGTGATTCTTCTGTCCTGCCCTGTGGGGCTCAGGTGATAAATCTGCCCAGTTTGCAGTGTCTGCTCCAGACTGTCCTTGAAGCAGAATGGAATTCTGCCCCTGGACTCAGGGCTGGTGAGGCCACCCCTGGAGTGCTGTGTCCAGTTC
>NW_016691242.1:3946-6712 GCF_001604755.1 Lepidothrix coronata | reverse complement strand
AAGGTCAGGTTGGAGCAACCTGGGCTAGTGGAAGGTGTCCCTGCCCATGGCAGGGGGTGGCACTGGATGGGCTTTGAGGGCCCTGCCCCCCCAAACCCTTCTGGAACTCTGGGATGGGTTTGAAACCACTGAGCAGTTTGTCCATCAGGAAATCGATTTTCAGAGCCTGGAAACAGAAATCCCGGAGGTTTTTCCCCTCCCTTATTCATTCCCTGAGCCAGCAGAGATTGATATTGGCTGTTCAATCACTTGTTCGATTGCAGGGCTGAGATTAAATTGGGACCAGCAGCGTTTCTGCAGCAGGAGGTGGAGGGTGGCCAGAAAGGGCAGCACTGGAAGCATTTCTGGTCCAGTAGGCTCAGCTCTGACTCAGACCCATCCTTAAGACTGCAGCCAGAAGCTCACCTAATTAATGAGAGGAGCTTAATGAGCCCTCAAGAAAAAAACCCCACAGGTTTTTGGCTGAGACTCTGTGGCTCCATCGGGGGCTCTGGGTGGTGCTGGAGATCCACCACAGCTTTGGAGCACCAGGAGCAGCCCCAGCAGAGCAACAAAAACCTTCCATTTCCAGGGATCACAGATAATTGAGGGTTTTCCTCCCTGCTGACAGAGTTTGTCACCACTCAAAGGCCTCCTGGCTGCACCCACCTTGTTCTCAAAGATGATTTCGATGAACAGCAGCAGCAGCTCTGTGAGGAAGATCACCAGGAGGACCCAGAAGAACTGAAACGAGGAAAGGAAGGATTAGCCCAGCTCTGTGTCCAGATGTGCCATCAGGAGACCTGAGAGTTGCCCTGAAACACTTGGAAATCAAATAATTTCATTACCTGCTCTCCAGGGACCTGCAAATCTCCTCCAAAGATCTCACTCTTAACAAGGAAAGATGTTTGTTCCCTTCAAGAAAGCGAGGAAGGAAGGGGGGAAGAAGCCAGGTGGCCAAATTCTGGGTGGGAAAAGAGGCCAAATGGAAGCAGCGGGAGCAAATGTTATCCCTGGGTAGGCCCAGGTGTGTGGTGGGATGGTTGGACATGAAGCTTCCAAGCTGAACATCCAGTGGAGGATCTTACATCCCACAGAATCCAGGCAATAACTCCTGTGGCAACAAATTTAGGCTGGGAATCAACATCCTGGTGGAGCAAACGACTTAAACCAGGAGGTTTGATGCTCTTGCAGCCCTCACAAATCAGTCTCCTTTGGTCCCTCTCTCAGAGGTCCCATCCAGCTTCAAATCCCACTTTGGAAGAGTGAAAACAAAGGCTCCCACTTGTCTCCCCAAGGTTCCCTCCCCCAGGTCTTCTTCAACCAAAAAACCACCTGAGTGGAGCATCCAAACCCTCCTGGACAGAGCAGAAAACATCCCTTTTTTTGCTTTCCCAAGCACTGCAGGAATTTCAATTTTGGAGCCTCAAGAGAAAAAGGAAGGTGAAAAAAAAGTTGTAAAAAAAAGGGAGGGGATGGGGTGAGGGGGAGAGAGAATTTATTACCACAATATTAACTTGGACCGTTGGTTTATTAGAGTTTACAAAGTCGGGGAGCCAAAATTTAACCTCCAAAGCTCAGCAAAACCAAAATGCTGCAGCAGCCAAACCCCATTTCATGCCCCAAACCCCAAATCTTTGGGGTTTTAATTACCCACCCACTGATGAGTCCTCAGAGCCACCAGACAGGTCCCACTGGAGGAGCAGCTCCACCTCCATCCCCACCAAAATCAGCTCCTAACAGGCCAGGGGTCATCAGGCAAGGGAACCCCTAATTAAGGAGATAATTAAGGTGTCATCTCAATGGCAGAGTTGAGATGCAAATCATCTCAACTCCTATTAAATGCATTTAAACTCCTATTAAATGGGGTTTTGGGAGGCAGCCCAAGGCTCTGGATCCCCCAGTGCTGCAGCAAGAGAGACAAATTCAATTTCGGAAATATTTTTGTCCTTCAACATTTGAACCCAAGCAAATAATTAAATCTGAGTGTTTTTGTGCCGGTTTTCCCAGGAAAATTCCAGCTCTTCCCAATCCCCCTGTGACAAAGGATTGAGGCTGCAAACTCTGATGTGTTTGGTGTCAGACCAGAGCTCCAAGGAATGTCTAAAATCCAGCAGGATTTGGCCCACAGAGACTTTGGTCTCTCCAAAGCTCCTCTGAAACACCAACTTTTCCAAAAAAATAAGGATTTTAACCCCAAAGATGCCTTGTGCAGTTCCTGGAGGGTTTTCCTCCCTTTGCCTGTTCAGATTCTGGCTCCCACTTTGTTTCCTCCTTTAGGCTCAGTTTCTGCTGTGCAGCTTTGTCAAGTCAGGTATAAAAGAGCAGGTTTCTGACCTGCTCTGTGGGTACTGAAATCAAGGGAATATTTAATATCCAGCTTTGAGGGCTGATTTATCAACAAATGTGGGCAGAACTCCAGGAGATGCTGGGTGGGATAACAGTGATTTATTGTGGCTTTCAAATGCTCCATCATGACATTCACAGGTAGGAAAACTCACCTTTTCCAAAAGAAAAAGCCCAAAAAAGAGCTCAACTCATGGTCCTTGTAAAACCTTATAAAAGGCCGATGTTAATTGGGAAGAAAGACTGGAATTCCTTACAAAAGGGAGACAGAAAATGTGGGATGTCACACAAATTATTCCCACTTCCCCTTGGACACCCCACAATTTGTAACCTCACCTCCAGAAATCCACATAATTATAATAAAATATTCACATAATAATATATAATATAATATTACAATATATTGCTAGAACAATATTATTGTAGTAACATATAATGTAA
>NW_016691242.1:0-1851 GCF_001604755.1 Lepidothrix coronata | reverse complement strand
CAACGGGATTTTGGGTGGGAGAGGGATGAGCTGTTTGCCAGAAAACAGGCAAGGAAGAAGGAGATTTGAGGTGAAAAAGGGCAGATTTACTGGGTATGGGGAAGGAACTGCTCCCTGTGAGGGTGGGGAGGGGCTGGGATGGAATTCCCAGAGAAGCTGTGGCTGCCCCAGCCCTGGAAGTGTCCAAGGCCACACTGGAGCAACCTGGGACAGTGGGAGATGTTCCTGCCCATGGGATTAGAACCAGATAACCTTTAAGGTCTCTTCCAGCCCAAACCACTCCCTGGCTCTGTGTTTCTATGAAATGCAGGCCCGGCCTCAGTGGGCAGGAGGGGCTTGGAGCACATTCCCTAAATAAAATAATGTGGGGTTTATGGATAAAAGAGTGTCCCGGGCACAGGGAGTCGTTGCTGTGCTGCTCAAACAGGAGCTGCTCTGCCAAGTCTCTTCATCTGGGCTTTGTTCTCCTCGTTTTATCTGTGGAGGAGACATCCCTGACAGATTTTAGGGTTTTTTTTTTCTTCCTTCAAAGCAGTTCTGAGAGCTGGTTCTCAGTGGGAATAAACAATGATTTGGGGTTTTCAGAGAAAACAGCCTTTGAGCAGCAAAGCAAAGGCTGAGGAAGGGCCACGTGACATCAGGGAGAGACGGTGCCTTAAAGACATCATTTAAAGTTTCAGTTTTGCGGGGAAAAGAATCTGGATTCGTGTTTCTGGGAGGCAGAAAAGATGATTTAGTGGCCTCCCAGGTGGAGTGAAAGATTTATTTATCACACACCTCAGCATTCAAAGGCTGCACATTCCATGTGTTCCCATTTATGCAGAGGGAACAACCAGTTCCAAAACACAGGACAAAACCTGGGGGCTGCTGCCCTAGAAACTCCAAAAAAAACAAAACCAGGGGGATTTGTGCTTTGGAGGAAGAGAAATTAAATTCAGTAAGTTTCTTTTTATCTGGAGGATGAGAAGTCCAGATTTTCCACCCCTTGGGGACCTGTCCCCACTTTTATATTTGTGGGACAAACCCTTTTCTTGCAGTGGGACTGACCCGGCCCCTTTGCTGGGGAAGTGACAATGGAAATGGACCCCCAAAAGATTAACTCTTTCAAACTATTCAATTAACTCTTTCAAACTATTCAATTAATTCTTTCAAACTATTCAATTAATTCTTTCAAACTATTCCATTAATTCTTTCAAACTATTCATTAACTCCTTTAAGCTATTCCATGAATAACTGTTTTAAACTATTCCATTAATAAGTATTTTAACTCTCCCATTAATAACTGGTTTAACTCTCCCATTAATAACTGTTTAAAGCTATTTCATCAGTGACTCGAACTATTTCATAACTCTTTCCTCATCAAGTCTTTTAAATTATTTCCTTATTCCACTAAACCATTTTATTCTTTCAAACCATTTCACCCCGTTCCAAATGCAGAAGAAAAACGAGGGGATTTACTCCTTTATTTATTGGTATATTCACCTCCTCTGTTTTAAACCTGGATTTCAGGGGCTGCTCTGGGCGACGATTCGGGGCTGGCACAGGGATGTGCTGCAGTGTTTTCCACCGTAGTTTTTGCCTTTTCCCCCGTAAAATCGGGGAAAAACCAGCTGCTCTGATTGCTCTGATTCAGGGCCCTCGAATCAGCAGGAGCTGAGGCTCCTCCACGGCCATTTATCTTCCCGGGAGAACAATTCCCCATCCACACAATGGCCCCGTGATTGCCACCCTTGTGCTCCTCCTCCAACACTAAAATCTGTCCTTGGCCCCCCTTTCACCTCCTCAGCCCCCCCAAATCTGGCCTGGGCCCCCATTTCCCTTCTTCACCCCCCCCCCAATCTGTCCTGGGCC
>NW_016691241.1:5072-6732 GCF_001604755.1 Lepidothrix coronata | reverse complement strand
AAAGAGGTACCATGATTCAGATGTGTATTAATCTGTGTAGAATAATGTGAGTCTTCATGCTAGGCCAGTTTTACTCCCCCAGTCCTTCAGAAGTATGTTTTTACATCTACTCATCATCATCATCATGGCTGGGCTTCGTGAACGAAGGTTTGGGAAGGGCTCTACCCACGTTTCTTACAAGCACGCTGGTGGCTAAAAAGGCCAATACGAGACAGGAACGTCCAGTTGCAAAAGGCACAGCAGAAAGACTCCTTAGGTGGTACATTCTGCAAGACACGATTCTTTCTGTGTTGCCTTTTCTCCTCAAGGATGATCCTGCTGCGTTCTCAAAGGAAACAGCAGTGTTATAGATGGTGTGTCTCCAGACCTCCCGATTGGAGGCCAGAATAGGCCAGTTATGTTGATCAATATGGCCAAGGCTGAGATGTTGTTTCAGGGAGTCCTTGTATCTTCTCTTCAGGGCTCCTCTCTTGCAGCAACCGGTGGCAAGTTCACCATAAAGCAGGATCTTAGGGAGGGGGTGGTTGGTCCTTCATCCTTGAGACGTGCCCTGCCCAGCACAGCTGTGTTCTCAGCAACATGGCCTCAGTACTTGTGGCTGCTGCTTGTTCTAGAACAGATGGATTGGTCACATAATCTGACCAGTGGATGTTTAGGATTGTACGGAGACAGCATTGATGGAAGCGTTCTAGGAGACGCAGGTGGTGGCGGTAGATGACCCATGATTCAGAACCATATGAAAGAGTAGACAACAGTATGGCTCTGTAAACACTGATCTTGGTACTTTTCTTCAGGTGTTTATTACGCCAAATTCTTTTATGAACTTTTCTAAAAGCTCTCTGTGCCTTTGCTAACCTGTTGTCCATCTCTCCGTCAATCTTACCATCCGAGGAGCTGAGACTACCCAGGTAATTAAACTGCTGGACTGATTTGAGCACTGATTGGCCAATGGTGATATGGGGATGATGGAAGACTTCTTGAGGTGGAGGTTGATACAGAACTTCTGTTTTCTTTAAACTGACTTCGAGCCCAAAGAGCTCCTCGGCAGTGTCTGCAAAGCAGGATGTTAAACGCTGCAGAGCTGCTTCTGTGTGGGCAACAAGGGCGGTGTCATCAGCATAAAGCAGCTCCTGGACAAGATGGTTTAAGGTCTTAGTGTGGGCCTTCAGCTGCCTTAGGTTGAAAAGGGTTCCATCAGTACGGTATCGAATGTAGATACTGTCCTGATCATCGAGGTCTGCTGTGACCCTTTGGAGCATCCTGCTGAAAAAGACCATGAATAGGGTTGGTGCAAGAACACAGCCTTGTTTCACACCAGTTGTTATTAGAAAGGGCTCAGAAGGTGCATTGCCATATCTGACTTGGCTGTGCTATCCTAGTGGGGTGAGATGATCATTTTGAGGAACTTGGGGGGACAACCTAAACGTTCCAAAATCTGCCATAGACCTTTTCTGCTCACAGTATCGAAAGCCTTGGTGAGGTTGACAAAGGTTACATAGAGACCTCTGTTCTGTTCCCTACACTTCTCTTGCAGTTGTCTGAGAACAAATACCATGTCTGTGGTGCTCCTGTTGGCTCTGAAACCACACTGGCTTTCAGGTAGAATTCCTTCTGCTATAGCAGGTATTAGTCTGTTCAAGAGTATTCTTGCCAGGATTTT
>NW_016691241.1:0-2832 GCF_001604755.1 Lepidothrix coronata | reverse complement strand
TACTCCATTCCTCCCTGCCCCCCACTGCTGCTTATTAATCATACCAGTTTTAAAAGAGTGAGTAAGAATACTAAGCGATTTTGCTGAGCTCTGTTCAACTTGGGGAAGTTTTGCTCTTTCAAAGTAATCTTACCACTGAAGTCCTTCTGGTACTCAAACTGGAGCTCTTCACTGTAGTTATTTTATCCTTTTTGGAGACTTTTTCAATGCTTAGGTATATACTCCTCTATTTCCTCAGTCTTTTCAAGGAGATATAATTATGTAAATAAAACTTAATTTCTGCATATTCTGACTTTAAAACTGTGATCATAGGTAAATTTATTGTATAGAGAAACCAAACTAAAAATGGACTTTTCTCCTTTTTTTTCTCTGCTTAACTTCTTGAAATGGCAATGTAAGACCAAAGCAAGATTTTGTTTGCCAGCTTTTTCATTATGTAGTTTTGTTCAGTGTGATGACTCCATTTCTACTTTTATTTGTCATGGAACCAGGCAAAATGATGTAGGATGCAGAGTTATCAGAAAATAGTACAATTGGAAATGTAATTCACTTCCTTCTCAAAGAGGGAGAAGGACATTTGTTGGCTACGTTGCTTTCTTTTTGCAAATTGACGTAACCAGTGCAGATCCTGTGAGAAGGATCAGGGCTTGGAAAAAGGACCATTGTGCAGTCCAGCCCTGTGCAGCAAGTCAGAAAACTGAAAAGTGGTGGTCAGAGGAGAGGTTTTATTAATGTTTCAAGCTGCCTGAGAGCAAAGTGAACCAGGTAAAGAGAAATACGTCTAGGCATGGTGGAGACTCTGAAAAAATATCTCTTTATGCTCTTGAGAGAAGTCAAAATGGGTGTTTACTTACCTGTGTTTTAAACAAGGAAAATTAAATATGTTATAAAGCTAATTTTACACACACCTCATGCATTACTACTGCAAAACTAATTGGCCTGTGGGGAAAAATATCACCCTTATAAGATCCACTTGGCTTTTGGTCACTTGTTAGTTCCAGCATTTGCTCTGGTTCCTCTTCCTGACAGACTGTTCTCCAGTACACACTGCAGTGTCTTGGTTGAGACTTCCAGTGGGGTGTTTGGGCTTTCCTCCATTGAGCTTGCTACTGTTAATGATCTTTATGTTCTTTAGGAACCATCAGTTTATGAAGAAATAGCCTCATACTATCTCGTGGTGGTGTGCAAGGCTTGTGAACATATCTATATGGAGCTTTTGAACTTTGTCATCTAAGTACAGGGCTTTGCATGGCAAAGAAGAAATGTGAGCTTAAAGCATTTGTGATCATTAGCTTAAAATCCTTCCTCTGTGAAGGCTAGTACTGATTTTAATTTTTTACTCAAGTGGAATTTTTAGGTGCTGTTTTTGTTCTTCACCAGTAATATTCCTTCTGCTTTGTCCATGCAATGACTGCTAGCCTTTTTATCCTTTTTTACTTCTAAGTTTTTAATTTTTTAATGCAAAATTAGTTTCCATTGCACACAATTTGAAATGTAAAAACCAGTCATCACTTAATTTATGTTTTCATGTTGGAGATGACATAGCGTGTTATAGGTCTCTGGAGCCTTGAATTTCTGCTGAGAATTTATTGCAGCAGTTCCTTCGAACAGTGTGGTGGAGCAGTAACCCCTTGGTTTCTGGGTCGGTGCCATGGGCAGCTGTGTTTGGTGTCTTGGTGTGCTGATGTTTTGTATTACCTTTGGATAAGCTTATGGTACTTCACAAGTTACCATATGGAAAGCAACTCCATTTCTTTGATTTAGGTCAGGCTGTCAGGTGCCTTTTGTGTCCTTCTCTTCTCTAAGTGGGACATCTGAGATGTGAGGTGACCATGATTTCAGATGCAGTCTAGCTGGAGGGTCCCTGGGGTCTTCTGCTCTCCTTGCACTCCAGATGTGGGCTGCCTTTATGTGTCCTTGTGTTTGTTCTGCCTCCAGGATCTTGGGAGAGTATTTCTTTTCTTTTGCATCTGTTTCCCAGTTGCGACTCCCTGTGAGTCACCCTTCTCTGGGATGAAGACAGGATGCAGGGGAGAGAAACTACTAAATTAAGGGGTGGTGGGGAGAACACAAATGGTCCAAGAAAAGTAAAGGTGTGTGTTTCAAGAGTAAATGGTGGCAAAAAAAAGCCTGTTGTTGCTTCATGTTGATTTGAGGTCTTTTGAAAACTACTTGCTGCTGAATATACTTTCCGCTCAACATAGATTTCTCTTATTGCAGCCCTGGTCATTATCTACTGAAGATCTTGTGCATTACTAATATCTCAGTCATCAGCCCTGGAATGACATTTCTTATTCTTCAGACAACTTTGAGACATACTGCAAGATAAAAATTGGTTTTCGCTGCTCATGAAGGATGTTTATGTAGCTAATGTGATGCCTGATAAGTTGTGTAAAGTGATTCTGTTGCAATGGATTGATTTTTGTTGTTAGAACAATCTGCTGTTGTAATGTCAAATGCCTCCTGGCTGCTCCTTCGAAAGTTCAGGTTTATTTCATGTGCTGTTCTTGAATATGGATCTTTGAAAGTTGCAGATTTGTGCTCGATGCAGTAAATTTTTACAGTCAAAGTCCCTGAGTTCTGCTTGATGCGTATTATGTTAGGAGGAGGTTATGGTGCTTTCTTGAAGGGCTGATGGTTCTGTTGTTACTATGAGCCACAATAGAGCATCCAAGTCTTACCCACTGTTGTTTCTCTGAGTGAGCAAAATGCAGCATGTTGAGGAACTTGTGTATAATTTGTGTATTAAGCAGTTGCCAAGGGTGTCTTGCAGGTGGATGTGAGCTGATGTGAGGATATGATGTGTATTTTTCTAATCAGTATTCTTCTGGT
>NW_016691240.1:4914-6749 GCF_001604755.1 Lepidothrix coronata | reverse complement strand
TAAGGAGTCTTTCTGCTGTGCCTTTTGCAATCGGATATGTCTGTCACGTATTGGCCTCATAAGCCACCAGTGTGCCTGTAGCAAATGTGGATAGAGCCTTCCCAAATCTTCGTTCGCAAAGCCTAGCCGTGATGATTTCTTAACTAGTACCGTGGTGTCAAAAGGATGACTTGTATACAGAAAAGGACCTGTCCTCAGAGATTCTAAACTTGACATCTGGAATTCAGGATTAGATAAAAATATTTTTTTCATCTTACTCTGTCATATAAATTATTTCATGAACCTTAATGTTCAAAGCACATTTTTCTAAATGTGTATGTTTTCAATAATTAATATAATTTTGCTGACTTGTTTTTTTCACTTCAAAACATTAGTTTCTTCCTGTACTGGGTAGCCAGTACAGCATCTGTAGCTCCTATATAGCCTAATAGAAAGTGCACAGAAACTGTATTATGTTTCCTTTTATTGTAGTCTATCCATCTACACATTCGCAGTAATGTTTTGTTTGCCTTTTTTACAGTGGCTGTACTTTGTGTTTGTGGTTAAAATGATTTTCCATAATAACCTTCAAATTGTTTTCCTGATCAGTATACTAAATTATTGGGCCATTTGCCACATATTGTATAGCTTGTTTTCTTCCTCCAAGCCTAATCATTTTGTGTCTTTCTGTACAACAAAATGCCTTTACCATCTGCTATGTTGTTCATGTAAACAATCAAAATCTGACTTAGTTTGCACCATTCAACCTTATTGTTTCAGCTTCTAATTCTTGTATGATCTGCAATCTTGTTCATAAATGACTTTATTTCCATGTATCTCTTGAACAGATTCAGGCACACAAGAGCAACAGAGTCCTACAACCAGACTGCCACTTTTATGCTTCATTGTTACAATTAGGAAGGAAGCATCCAGGTTGATTAATTTTTACTTCTATTATTTTATTTTCTTATCCTTTCAGAACTAGGTTTTCAATCTTTGCCATAATGTATTTATACCATAAATCTTAATGTGAACTATTTCTCCTATTCCTCTCTGGATTCAAATCCTAGCAAATATGCTTTGTATATCTCAATGTATGTTTTACTTTATTTGTCGTGATAATAATATCATAATGGCTGGACTTATTAGCAGACCTTTAAAGTAGATTTGGTGGAGGGAAAGGGATATTCTTCCCAACATCAGAGAGGAACAAGGAAACAAGAACATTCCAGGAAACAGCAGGGAAATACCTCTAAATTGTCCCAAAGGAATAGATAGGTGAAGAGGTTGTTAGCCCAGCTGAAGTGCATCTACGCCAGTGCATGCAGCATGGATAACAATCAAGAGGAGTTGGAAACCATGATGCAGTTAGAAATCTGTGACCTAATTGCTATCACAGAAACATAGTGGGACGAGTTATACAACTGTTCATTATGGCTAGGCTTCGTGAATGAAGATTTGGGAAGGGCTCTACCCACGTTTGTTGCAAGCGCGTTGGTGGCTAAAAAGGCCAATACGAGATAGGCATGTCCGATTGCAAAAGGCACAGCAGAAAGAGAAAGACTCCTTAGATGGTATATTCTGCAAGGCACGATTATTTCTGCATTGTCTTTTCTCCTCAAGAGTGATCCTGCACGCTTTCTCAAAAGCATCAGCAGTGTTATAGATGGTGTGTCTCCAGGCCTCCTGATTGGAGGCCAGAGTAGACCAGTTATGGTGATCAGTATGGCCAAGGCTGAGATGTTGTTTCAGGGAGTCCTTGTATCTTTTCTTCGGGGCTCCTCTCTTGCGGCAGCCGGTGGCAAGTTCACCATAGAGCAGGATCTTAGGGAGGCGGTGGTCCTTCATCCTTGAGA
>NW_016691240.1:0-2101 GCF_001604755.1 Lepidothrix coronata | reverse complement strand
AACTAGCAGAGAGGAAAGATATCACCACCCATGAATCCAGCAACGAGACTTGATTCATGCAATTTCAATGTCTGTTAGTTGAGATGATGGTCACGGTCTTGATCCATCGGGGCAGGGGAAGCCCACAAAACACAAAGTACAATGGATTAATATATGTTAAGGTTCAAGTGGGAACACCCAGGTACCTCCCCTGGGGGGGGGGTAGTTTTACACTGTCTGTTGCAACACTGTGGATCATGCTTAGTTGTCTGGTGGAAGGCCCCAGAAATTAGTTTGGGGGTGCTTTGGGGGTCTTTGATGGCTTTAGACACCTTCTGAGACATTACAGCTGCCTCTCACATCAGCATAGTTGACCCAGTTATGCCCCATCAGAAGGGTCTTACCTGTGAATCACCTGGGGGCAGGGGTATTTTTATACCTGAGCCACTTGTGAAAGAGAGGAAATTAGCATGATAAAAAGCATTATCTCACCTCCACAGGATGTGCTTCTGAAAAACCAGCTTGTTGCAAAACAAAGGTTGGTTTGTCAGGGTCATCCTAACCCCTTCTGCACCTGGGCTGTTCTTATGCAGATCAGAGGTTTCACCACTACACCCAGACCTCTCCTCCTCCCTTTCAATTGTAGGGTGCAAACCTTGGCCTAAGCAAAGCACTTGCTGCTTTTGAATGGCTGGTTTTTTTAAAATCATTACCTTTAACTTTTCAGCCTCTCACAACTCTTCAGTTTGCTTTTGAAACTGTTTGGGCATCTTTAAGAGTATTTTATAGTTCTGCGATGCTGTCTTTGTAGTGACTTTGTCAGTCATTCTCTGGTGACTACAGGAAGACTTTTTGTAATACTGGCAGCAGTCAATAAAATGGGGAGATGCAGAAACATCCGGTAATTATTATTCAGCAATCATTCCTTCTCAGCTTCCACAAATTGGGAAGTAACACTTGACCCCAGTCTCTGCACTGCTGGTCTTCCAAAAAAATGCCAAGTACCATCGTTCTTCATCACCAGTTTGTGGCAGAAATGCCCCATACAGCTTGGGGCTGTATCTTGTGAGTGTGCAGGCTCAAATACTTCCTTCTGTTATCTCTCCTGTTCTGTCTATTCTGAGTATCTATTCTGAGTCTAAACAACTCAGCTGTTGTTATTTTCTGGATGTGCTTTATGTGTGTGTGCGCATTTGTATTGTGTATTCCAAAAAAAACATCTCTGGAGACAAATAGAGAAATTATATGAAAAGCAAAATCAAAATTACTTTTCCAGGTGCTTGTACAAGTTACAAGTCACCCATATTAATTCATTTGTAGTTTATTTTTAGTTAAACTTCCCCAAAACATTGCAAAGCAATTTTTTTCCACAGTACAGCGATTGTATTGGTTTTAATTACATTTCTTCACATTTTTAAAAGACAGCTATTTATATCATGGAAGTACAAATCATCAAAATAAAACCTCAAGAGTGAAAAGGTCTTTGTGATTCTGATATATTTCTGTGAAGGGTATTTCAAGCATTAATTATATAAAACAGGAAATTATTGCGTGAACAAATAAAAATGGCTTTGCTGATCCGTGGGTTATCCGAACACTTCTACTGGGAATTAGAAGGTTCTTTGCCTCTTTATTTTAGACAGATTAAATGGTTCGACAATTTCCTCATTGTTAATGTTGCATATAACTGAAGTGAATTAAATAGCCACTGTAGTTAAAAATATAACAATGATAAGGATCATAATTCAGTATATGTGTTACATCCTTAAGCAGTCCTTCAGCAAAATCACTTTAGAAATCAGGATTCTTGTGAAAAAGTGCTTGGCTTGAAATGACTGGGCTGGGCAGAAAGCGAACTAAGAGCAAGGGACATCTAGCTCTGCCAACCTAAAAGTACAGTCTACTGTTGGTTTTTCTTGCTGAAAGAAGTGTTTGGGTTTGAGTAAATTTAACCATTTGAGAGAATTTAATCTAGCAGAAGTAAATATTGAAGCAGTCTTTGAGTAAGGGTGCAAAAAATCAATTTTATAAAGTTTTCAATTCTGTAAAGCCTGGTTTGCTTTTTGTCACTCTTTCTTTTTTTTTATGTAATTTAATTTAAATTATGTAAATTATGTAAACT
>NW_016691239.1:5147-6752 GCF_001604755.1 Lepidothrix coronata | reverse complement strand
TTAAAAAAAAAAAAAAAAAAAAAAAAAAAGAAAGAAAAGAACACCCCACAAAACCCCCCGCAGTCCGTGTCAGGATCAGTGCCACGGATGCTCTGCGGGATGCGAAGCTACTGTGACCAAGTGACTAGGCGCTGGATCAGGTGTGCTGTTGGGCTGTGCGACTCGGGGCATCCTGCTGCGCCAGGAGGTTGCTGCTCCGCAGCCCGCAGCGCTCGGCCCCGCCGCTCCCCGCGCACGGGCGGCCGAGGGGGCGCGGGGGGGGCGCGGCGGCGGGCGCGGGCCGGGGCGGGGCGAGGCGGCCGCTCCGCGGGGCCGAGGCCGGGACCGGGACCGCCGAGGCTCCTCGCCCCGCCAGCAGCCCGGGTCGGCCAGCGGCCCGCTCTTATTTTGGTTGGGAGCGGGGAGTGCTGCCGGCTGGAGCCGGGAGAGCGAAGGGAGGCGAACTGTGCTCCTCTGTTTGGTTTAGGGTCGGGTTTTTTTTTCTTTCCCTTTCCCTCCTCTCTCTCTCCCCTTCGCTCCTCACTATAGCAACCAACGCCAGCCTGACAAAAATGCACCCTCCGTGGACAATGGCCCAGCCTTCCTGCTCGCCTCAGTCCTCTTCTTCCTCGCCAAGCGAAAGAAAGTTTCCAGCCCCCCCGCCCGTTCTCGCCTCTCCTCCCAGAGCAGGCTCCTGCTCAAATCCCGGCATGGAGCGGCCGGGCCACGCTCAGCCCCGCGGGGACCGGACCGACCCCCACGTGGGAGGCTGGGAAGGGGGGGACACACAGGTTGCCCCCCAGCCAGGGCCTCAATTCCCTAAGCCGCCCTGACAGCGGGCTGACAGAGCGCTCCTGGGCCACCGCCAGCCCCGTGCCCGTGTGCGGGGCCGCCCGGCGCGGCCGGGGCCGGAGCGGGGCCGCCCTCTATCCCGGCGGTGCTCAGCTCCCGGCACCCGCGCTCGCCTTTTTTTCTGGCGAAAAACAGCATCCCCAGCCTGGGGCGCTCCGCGCCCGGGGGACGGAGCTGGGCAGCGGCGACCGAGAGCCCTCTGAGAAGGCGCTTCTCAGGGAGAGGAAAGGCAGTCATGCCCAAAAGTGCCCCGAAAACTGTAAGGAAGGAGGGAGGATCACGTCGCTCGGTGAAGCAGGGACATCATTTATCTGAGCTCTTCCCGGGTGTGTCTGCTTGTGTCCATCAGGCGTGAGCACTGACAAAACGAACAAAAAAGCAACTGTTAGGTCTGTCAGAGAAAGCCTGGCACTTTTCTCTCTCTTTCTTTTTTTTTTTTTTTTTCCCAAAATCTGTTGCTGTGTTTCGTCCTCCACAACTCTCTGGACAGCGTAGGCTTTGGAAAGTCCTTTCTGAGGCCGCTTTCCCGAGTCCTAGAGGCTGGATCGCCTCCTCTCTCCTTCCAATTCACCTGCTTTTCACGCCAACAGAAACGCCTTTCCAACTACAGCGCTGGGCGGTCATTTCCCAACCAGGCTTTTGAACACTAAATTGCAAACTCCACTGCACCAATCGCATCTGAGTCTGTCTCTGAGAATTCAATAAACAAGCTGTATTAACTCTAACCAGAATTTATCTCATAGAGTGATGGAATTCGTCTTTTTTTTTTTTTTT
>NW_016691239.1:0-3155 GCF_001604755.1 Lepidothrix coronata | reverse complement strand
ATCCCGAGCGGCCCGGACCTGAGCGGCGGCCGGAGCCGAAGCCTGCGGCGGACAGCGGCGCGGCGGCAAGAGCGGCGGTCGGGCGCCCGCTTCCCGCTCCCCGGCGCTCCGCTCCACGGGGGGAGACGGGAGCGGAGGATGCTTAAGGAGCGGTATTAATGACAGAGCTAACAATGATGGGGAGGACGAGGAGGTGGAGTCTGCGGCGGCTCTGAATGCACCGGCCGCGCTCCTCGCTGCTCCCAGCTGCGTCTCCGTAGGCGTGCGCTCCGCCAGGGAGGGGACAGGAGGGACGCCGGGAGGCTCTGCCGGCGGGCCGGGGTTTTGTCCACCTCCTAAGGCCGTAGTGCTACTTCGGTAACTGCAATTACCGTTAGCCCGTGAGATCCGCCGCTGGGGCGGTGGGGGTGAGAGGCACGGAGGTCTGTGACCATAGGCATCACCTGCTAGGAGGCTAGGCGGGACAGAGGGACGGAGGGGGGAAGGGGGGGGGCAGGAAATGCACGACCGGGGCAGGGCTGGAGGGGTTTTCCCCTCAGAAAAAAAAGTATTGGTTGGATCTCGCTGACACCCGTGTCCCATCTCCTCGTCGCGGCGAGCCGCGGGGAGAGCGGTGATGCCGGCACTCCACGGGGAGCGGCGGTGCGTGGGGCGCGCACACGCCGTGGGGCCGGGGCACAAAGGAGGTCTGTCGGACGACCACCGGGATAGGTCCTTGCTGCGGGAGCACCGCACGCTGAAAGGACCCACGTGAAAACCTCGGTCTGAAAATGACGTGTGGCGTGGCCCCTCGTGTCTCGTCCACGCACGAACTTTTGGCAGCAGACCTGGAGGCGGGCTTGCAGAAAAGCCGCCCCTGGCAGAGCCCCGGTGGCCCCGGCAGCGAGGCGGAGGGCTGGCCCGGACGCGGAGAGCGGGGCGGCTCTCTTCCAGGACGGTCCCCGCGATGCCTTGGCAGAAGCCTGCTGCGGACTTGCCCTGTTGTTTTGTTTCAACTCACTGGTCTACACCTAATTGGGAGGAGAGAGACGAGAAAATGAGCATCAAATTATAAAATTCCTGGGTGCCCAGTTGTTTACACACGGGAAACAAAAGGCAGAGCTTCACTTCAGAGGCACTGACTTTCTTCGCCGCGACACTTGCAGAGCAGGCAGTATTGTTCCTTCTTTCGCCTGCACCTCGAAAAAGCGGGGTGGTGGTGGTGGAGGGGAAACCTTTAGGAAGAATCTCCACTCTTTCATGAACAAAGTTTGTGCCCTTCTCCTCCTCTCCTCCCTCCTTCCTTCCCCTCCCCACCCCCCGGCAGAAGGAGCTCTTGACATGCCGCTAAACTAACGAAACGAGGTAACTCCTGCTGCGCCCCTTGTCTCAGGGCACTGGATATCCTGTTTATGCTGCTGCTGTGTATATGTTTATGTGCAGGAGCCCATCCCCCCGCTCCTCCACACCCCCACGCAGAGGAATATTTCCAGGCAAGGAGCCTTTCCAGCGCTCACGTTAAACACGATGATTTATAAACAACTCGCAGAAGAAAGCTGTTTCTTGTTAGTAGTAATAAATTCCCCGGTTCGCCCTATTGTGTTATTTCGATGAAGATAGCGGGAGCCTGCGACGCGCACCTACCCCCGTGAGCAGTTTATTTTCGAGACAAAGCTACGGCTTTCAGCTCAAAAATGGGCAGCGAACTCTTTTCGCGGCGGCCAGCTGGGCGCTGCTCATTCCTAGGAAATCCGGATCCAGTTCCAGGGTCTCCTTGCTTCCTGTCCGGGCCGCAACTTCTCTTTTTTTTTTTTCTTTTTCCCTATCCCCTTCTTTTTTTCCTATTTTTTTTCCTTTCTCCACCACCCCCTCACCCCCAATCTTCCGCAGCAACGCAGAGCCGCCAGCGCCGTCGAGGCGGTCCCGCAGGCATCCCATCCCCAAGGGACGGGACAAGCAGAACAATACCCCCCACCGCAGTCCTCGAGGTGCGAAGCCCCGACATCCCCGGAGAAGCGGGGCGCTCCGGAGAGCACTGGGTGGCGGGAGGGCAGGGCCAGCGGGCAGGGAGGAGGCCGCCCTGTCCCGGCTCCCCGCCCCCGGTGGCGCGGCGCTCCCGGCCCCTCCGGCGGGGCTGGCTGTGAGGCGGCGCTGAGAAAGTTGGGGGCGGGCAGGCGGGTACCCCCCGGATCCGCATCGCCCGCTCCGGGGCGGCACGACCGCGATCCGCGCAGAGACCCGCGGTGGGGTGAGAGCAACAGGAGCCGGCGGGCGGACCGGCGGCGGCGGCAGCAGCATCCTCCTCCCGCCGGCGGGGCGGGGCGGGCCGGGGCGGGGCCGGGGCGGCGCGCCCCCTGCCCTGCCCTCCCCTCCGTGCGCTCCCCCCGCCCCGCGGTCCCGCTCCCCCGCGCCCCGTTCCCCCTCGGAGTTGGGCTCCGGGGGGGCGTGGCGGGGGCGGGGGCGGGGGCGTGGCCGCGCCGGAGGGACGCGCCAATGGCGGGCGGCGGCGGCGGCGGTCGCCGGGAGCGCCGCGTCTGTCAGGGCGCGGGGAGCCAATGGCGCGCGGCGGCGGGGCGGGGCGGCCGCGCGTGCCTTCGCAGTGGGCCCCGCCGCGCGGGCCGGGGGGGCGCGGGCGCCGCGCGGCGCCCGAGGCGAAAAAGTAGCTGTCAAATGCGCGGCGCCTTTAACCGGCGCGATCAGTGCGGCTCGGCGAGTCATGGCGACCGCAGCCTCCAACCACTACAGCCTGCTCGCCTCCGGCTCCCCCATGGTGCACGCCGAGCCGCCCGGCGGCATGCAGCCCGGCGGCGGCTACCGCGACGCCGGCGCCCTGGTGCAGGCGGACTACGCGCTGCAGAGCAACGGGCACCCGCTGAGCCACGCTCACCAGTGGATCGCGGCGCTGTCCCACGGTGGCCCCGGCGGTGGCGGCGGCGGCGGCGGCGGCGGGGGCGGCGGCGGCGGCGGCGGCGGCGAGGCGCCCTGGTCGGCGGGCGCGCTGGGCCAGCCCGACATCAAGCCGGCGGTGGTGCAGGCGGGCGGGCGCGGCGACGAGCTGCCGCCGCCGCCGCAGCACCCGCCGCCGGGGCGGGCGCCGCACCTGGTGCACCACGGCGGCGGCGGCGGAGGGCACCACGCGGCGGCGGCGGCGGCGGCGGCGGCGGCGGCGTGGCGGG
>NW_016691238.1:5005-6766 GCF_001604755.1 Lepidothrix coronata | reverse complement strand
CTCCAGCTCCAGCTCCAGCTCCAGCTCCAGCTCCAGCTCCAGCTCCAGCTCCAGCTCCAGCCCCGCTCCAAGGACACCGAAGGAGACACAAAGGATCCCATCCCTCCCTCCCCCCCCCGTGGTGGGGGTTTCTCATCTCTCCAAAATCACCCAAACTCTCCCTCTGACCCCCCCAACCCCCTTCCCGGAGCATCCTTGTCCCCTCCAGCTCCGGACCCGCAGGATGTTCCCCCCCCCCGGCTCCCAAGAGCTTCCCAAGGAGTTGCCTTTTCCACCTTCCTGCCCAGGGGACACTCCGAGCTCCCGCCCGGCTCCAGAATTCCGGCAGCGCCGGGCGCGGATCCAAAGCCGCCGGCGACCGTTCCGGGCTCGCGCCGCCGCTTTTGTTTGGGATCCCAAGGAAAACAACGGGAGTTATTTCAGGGCTTTGCGGCTCCCGGAGAAAGCCCTCGCCCATCCGCAGCCTCCAAAGGCCGGGAATCCTCCCGGGAGCCTCGGCGGGACCCGCTCTGCCCCCTCCAGGGATGTTGGAATGATGGGATCTGTCCCCCCGGGAAGGGGGGAGGACGGAGCCGCTCCGGGACGCGGGGCCGGGATGTCCTTTGGTGCCGGAGGAGGGATTTGGGGGCACCGGGATCAGGGAAAAAGGGCTCCAAGGGGGCACCAGGACACCAGGAGGGCTTTCCAGGGGCTTCCAGGGACAATATTGTCGCTCCAAGGCCCGGCCAGAAGCTTCCCTGACAATTCACCTTTCCCACTCCTGCCCCCGGGAATGGGAGCACCTGGAAAAGTGGGGGAACACCCCCCTTTCCCTGCTCAGAGCAGCTCCACTGCCTTCCATCCAGATGGTCCCCACGCACGGAGGAGCCACCAGGGGAGGGGACAGAGGGGACACTCCTGCCAAACCCTCCCAAAAGCCAGTTCCTAAAAGTTCTGCCGGGAAAACAATTCGGGAAGAAAGAGAAAACAGAGAAAAACCGTCTTATCTGGGAGGGAGCTGCGTGGAGATGCCAAAAGGGAGGGGGGGAGCAAGTTGTTCCCTTAAAGTAATTCCACTTTTTTCCTTAAAAACGCGTCTCGGGTGGGAAGGGGAAGGGCAGGGAGCTCTGGAAGCTCGGCCGGGGCAGGAGAACCGGCTCGGGGGGCACCACAAGAGGCCGAGAGCAGGGACTGGCACCCCCAGGAGCCCCGCACGGAGGGGAGGGGACGCGATGCTGAGCCCGGTCCCGCTCCGGGAGCCGAATTCCTGCCGCAGGAAGGTCCTGGGAGGGCGGGAGGGGGCGTCGGGAACGCCGCGTGCCGCGGGGAAGGTCCTTCCCGTTGGCAGGCGGGTCGGGCTGTGCCGCCCGGGCTCTCCAGGGCACCCGGCTCGTTTCACGCCCCGCTGCCCGTCCTGCCCCGCCCGGGCACGGCGGGAGGGGGAAATGTGCGGTTTGCACGGCTCAGCTGGCACCCCGCACCCTCACCCGGGGCCCTGCACCCTCACCTGGGGCCCTGCACCCTCACCTGGATCCCTGGATACTCACCTGGCACCCTGCACCCTCACCTGGGCCCTGCACCCTCACCTGGGCCCTGCACCCTCACCTGGATCCCTGGATACTCACCTGGCACCCTGCACCCTCACCTGGATCCCTGGATACTCACCTGGCACCCTGCACCCTCACCTGGGCCCTGCACCCTCACCTGGATCCCTGGATACTCACCTGGCACCCTGCACCCTCACCTGGGCCCTGCACCCTCACCCGGGGCCCTGCACCCTCA
>NW_016691238.1:1744-3096 GCF_001604755.1 Lepidothrix coronata | reverse complement strand
ATTCCCACTCACCCAGCGCATTCCCTGGATCCAGGACACGCTCCCCCCATTCCCACTCACCCAGCGGATTCCCTGGATCCGGGACACGCTCCCCCCATTCCCACTCACCCAGCGGATTCCCTGGATCCGGGACACGCTCCCGCCGCTCCCTTCCAGCCGCACCTCGTAGCTGGAGCTCCGGAACAGCCGCATCTTCCTCAGGAGCCCCTCGAGCCGCGGCCCCCCGGGGGGGGTCGGGGGGGCGGCGGCGGCTCCGCTTCCCGGCTCCAGCCCGGCCCGGGGTGTCCTTGGAGTGCTCCGGGATTCCTGGAGATCCCCCCAATCCTCAGGGTCTCCTTTGGGTGCTCAGGGATTCCCAGAGATTCTCCTTGGGGTGCTCCGGGATTCCTGAAGACTCCCCTCAGTTCTCAGGATCTCCTTGGGGTGCTCCAAAGATTCCTGGAGATCCTCCTTGGGGTGCTCCGGGATTCCTGGAGACCTCCCAGTCCTCGGGATCTCCTCGGGGTGCTCCGGGATTCCTGGAGATCCTCCTTGGGGTGCTCCGGGATTCCTGGAGACCCCCCAATCCTCGGGACCTCCTCGGGGTGCTCCGGGACTCCTGGAGAGCCCCCAGTCCTCGGGACCTCCTCGGGGTGCTCAGGGATTCCTGGAGACTCCCCAATCCTCGGGATCTCCTCGGGGTGCTCTGGGATCCCGGTAGATCTCCCAGTCCTCAGGATCTTCTTGGCGTGCTCTGGGATTCCTGGAGACCCCCCAGTCCTCGGGATCTCCTCGGGGTGCTCCGGGATTCCTGGAGATTCTCCTTGGGGTGCTCCGGGATTCCTGGAGAGTCCCCAATCCTCGGGATCTCCTCGGGGTGCTCCGGGATTCCTGGAGATCCTCCTTGGGGTGCTCAGGGATTCCTGGAGATTCTTCTTGGGGTGCTCCGGGATTCCTGGAGATCCCCCAGTCCTCAGGATCTCCTCGGGGTGCTCCGGGATTCCTGGAGATCCTCCTCGGGGTGCTCCTCCTCGGGCTTTGGGAGAACCCCCTCGGGGTCTCCTTGGGGTGCTCCGGGATTCCTGGAGACCCCTCAATCCTCAGGATCTCCTTGAGGTGCTCTGGAATTCCTGGAGATTCTCCTTGGGGTGCTCCGGGATTCCTGGAGACCCCCCAGTCCTCGGGATCTCCTCGGGGTGCTCCGGAATTCCCACCGCCCCTTCCCGCGGGGGAGGGGGCGCGGCGGGGGGGAAGCGCCGCGGCCGCGGGGCCGCTCCGGAGGCTCCGGGAGAGGGACGGGATCGGGACCGGGATCGGGATCGGGATCGGGATCGGGACCGGGACCGGGCGAGCCCCGCCCCGGACGGGGGGGG
>NW_016691238.1:0-1301 GCF_001604755.1 Lepidothrix coronata | reverse complement strand
CCCCCGCGGGAAGGGGCGGTGGGAATTCCGGAGCACCCCGAGGAGATCCCGAGGACTGGGGGCTCTCCAGGAGTCCCGGAGCACCCCGAGGAGATCCCGAGGACTGGGGGCTCTCCAGGAGTCCCGGAGCACCCCGAGGAGATCTCGAGGACTGGGGGGGCTCCGGGAATCCCTGAGCACCCCAAGGAGAATCTCCAGGAATCCAATGGAATGGTTTGGGTTGGGAAGGACGTTGAAGTTCATCCCATTCCCATGGGCAGGGACACCTCCCACTATCCCAGGTGGATCCTGGACACTTCCGGGGATGGGGAATTCCTCTGGGAAATCCATTCCAGGGCCTCCCCACCCTCACGGGGAGGAATTCCTTCCCGATATCCCACCTGACCCTGCTCTCCCTTGTCCCAATCCTTATCCAAAGCTCTCCTGGAGCGGCCAGGGAAGGAAAACGACCCCTAAAGGTCACTTCCGACCCCAACCGTTCCAGGATTCCGTGAAAACAAACAGGCAGAAAGACAGGAAAAGCTGCTCCAGCCTGGAATAACCGAGGGGAAACCATGGGATCAGCCTGGAAAATACCATTCCAGGGGAAAATGGCTCTGGAATCCCGTTGGATTATTCTTTAATGTCGCTGCTTTATGCTTCTCTCCTCCCCAAAGCGGATTTATTCCCTGTTTAGCGGCCCAGCCTTCCCTAATCCATGTTTTCCCTGCCCTGCTCGTTATTCCCGCTCCGTTTTGTGCCTTCCCCCGACCCCTTGGCCTTAAATAATCCTCGGATTTGGCCATTTGGAATTTAATCAGTGGCCTTTTTCCCCACTCCTGATTGGCCCAGAACGAGCAGCGGGGGTGGAATTCCCACAAATTCCCAGAAATCCTCCTTATCCGGGGGTTGTTTCCTCGGGAGCAGCCTTGGATGGGTCTGGGTTTTTACCCAGCCTGGGATTTTTTGGATCATTCCCTGGATTCTGGCTCGAGCTGGAATGTGGGGCCGGGGAGGAGATGCTGCTCTTCGGGAAGGAAGGAAGGAAGGAGGATTTTGGCTTCCCAAAATTCCATTTCACTCCCCTCTAATTATCCCCCGGAAAACAGGATCCGTCCTGTTCTCCCGGTCTTTCCATCCCCGCTCGGCTGCTCTTCCTGATTCCCAGATTTGCTTCTCCACCTCAGATCCGAGGCCAGCAAGAGTTTGTCATCAGCCCTCCGGAAAACCCCGGAAAAGTGGGATTGTGCAGCTTGGAAAAGCCCTCTGGAAAACCAGGGAAAAGTGGGATTGTGCAGCTTGGAAAAGCCCCCCAGAAAACC
>NW_016691237.1:4123-6766 GCF_001604755.1 Lepidothrix coronata | reverse complement strand
TATCAATTGCTTGTTCATCAATGGGTTTATCCATAGAGGGTTTATCAATGGATTTATCAATGGCTTGTTTATCAATGAGTTTATCAATATCTTGTTTATCAATGAGTTTATCAATGGCTTGTTTATCAGTGGGTTTATCAGTAGCTTGTTCATCAATGGGTTTATCCACAGGTAGTTTATCAATGAGTTTATCAATTGCTTGTTCATCAATGGGTTTATCCATAGAGGGTTTATCAATGGATTTATCAATGGCTTGTTTATCAATGAGTTTATCAATATCTTGTTTATCAATGAGTTTATCAATGGCTTGTTTATCAGTGGGTTTATCAGTAGCTTGTTCATCAATGGGTTTATCCATAGAGGGTTTATCAATGGATTTATCAATGGCTTGTTTATCAATGAGTTTATCAATATCTTATTTATCAATGGGTTTTTATGAATGGGACGTTTGTAAATTGTTCGTGAGTGGGTTTATCAATGGATTTATTGATGGGTTTATCAATGGATTTATTGATGGGTGTATCAATAGATTTATTGATGGGTTTATCAATGCGTTTATTAATGGTCTATCAATGGGTTTATTGCTGGATTTATTGATGGGTCTATCAATGGGTTTATCAATGGATTTATTGATGGGTCTATCAATGGGTTTATCAATGGGTCTATCAATGGATTTATCAATGGGTCACTCAATGGGTTTATCGATGGGTTTATCAATGGATTTACTGATGGGTTTATCAATGGATTTATCAATGGGTTTATTGATGGGTTTATCAATAGATCTATCGATGGGTTTATCAATAGGCCTATCAATGGGTCTATCAATGGGTTTATCAATGGGTCAATCAATGGGTTTATCGATGGGTTTATCAATGGATTTATCAATGGGTCAATCAATGGATTTATCAATGGGTTTATTGTTGGGTTTATCAATAGATCTATCGATGGGTTTATCAATAGGCCTATCAATGGATTTATCAATGGGTCTATCAATGGATTTATCGATGGGTCAATCAATGGGTTTATCAATGGGTCTATCAATGGATTTATCAATGGGTCAATCAATGGGTTTATCAATGGATTTATCAATGGGTTTATCGATGGGTTTATCAATGGGCCTATCAATGGGTTTATCAATGGGTCTATCAATGGATTTATCTATGGGTTTATTGATGGGTTTATCAATGGGTTTATCGATGGGTTTATCAATGGGTTTATCAATGGGTCTATCGATGGGTTTATCAATGGATTTATCAATAGGCCTATCAATGGGTCTATCAATGGGTCTATCAATGGATTTATCAATAGACCTATCAATGGATTTATCAATGGGTCTATCAATGGGTTTATCAATGGGTCAATCAATGGGTTTATCAATAGACCTATCAATGGGTTTATCAATGGGTCTATCAATGGGTTTATCAATAGACCTATCAATGGGTTTATCAATGGGTCNAATGGGTTTATCAATGGGTCTATCAATGGGTTTATCAATAGGCCTATCGAAGGGTTTATCAATGGGTCTATCAATGGATTTATCAATGGGTCTATCAATGGGTTTATCGATGGGTTTATCAATAGGCCTATCGATGGGTTTATCGATGGGTTTATCAATGGGCCTGTCGATGGGTTTATCAATGGGTCTATCAATGGGTCTATCAATGGATTTATCAATGGGTCTATCAATGGGTTTATCAATAGATCTATCGATGGGTTTATCAATAGGCCCTGTCGATGGGTTTATCAATGGGTTTATCAATGGATTTATCAATGGGTTTATTGATGGGTCAATCAATGGGTCTATCAATGGGTTTATCAATAGACCTGTCGATGGGTTTATCAATGGGTTTATCGAAGGGTTTATCAATGGGTCTCCCAATGACTCGCCTCTGCACTGGTAACCGAAGCCCACGAGAGGAACATCTCAGGGCTCCTCAGTATTTCGGGGGATTTCCCCTCTCTCAGTTGTTTGTTTGGCGAGGGAAGGGCTCGGATCCGGCTCCGTCTGATCCCAAACTTCCCTCTCCTCGAGCCCCGGGGGTGTGACCCCCCCGCCCCCCGACTGCCCCAGCCCTTTGTGCTGCCCCCAACCCGGGGGCTTTTATACTGAAAACACCGAAAAAGAGGGTTAAAGGCTGGTTTGAAAGTGCGAATGAAGCCAAAGTTTGGAACTGTCCTCTGAGAAAGCCTCGGGCTGCTGCGAGCTGGGGGTTCCCTCGCCTTCCTTCCTCTTTCCTGCCGGGCTGGGAACTTCCTTCTTTTTGGGTTTAGTGTTTTTTGGGGGGGGATTTGGGGTTTTCCCACCCCTGGGCACACGCTGGTTGATTTTCTTCCCCTGCTTGGCTTCGTAAATTAAGGGGGGGAAAAAAACCCCAAGAAAGCAGCTCAGGTTTGGGTAGATCCTCAAATCCAGGGAATTTGGGCAGATTCCCCAACTCCAGGGATTTCAGGTAGATCCCGAACTCCAGGAGATCCAGGTAGACCCCCCCCCACCTCCAGGGAATTCAAGTAGAGCCCCCAAAATCCAAGGAATTTAGGCAGGTCCTGAAATCCAGGATATTCAGGCAGATCCCAAAACCCAAGAAATTTCAGCAGACCCCCAAATCCAGGGAATTCATGTAGAACCCCCAACTCCAAGAAATT